>NC_044915.1:20418204-20625282 GCF_001633185.2 Quercus lobata | reverse complement strand
TAGAACGGAATTCAGGACTAATTTTTTTTTTTTTTTTTCTCTTTCTCAGCCAATCTCATCCTAGTTTGGATAGAAATAATGCTGGAATAATGTTTTTTGGTTTTTTGAATTTTTTTGTTATTTTTTTGGAATTTTCTAGCCCGGGTCGGGTAGGAACGGTATTCGGGACTAAATTTTTTTTCCTCTTTCTCGGCCTATCTCATCCCGGTTTGGATAGAAATACTGCCGGAATGATGTTTTTTAATTTCTTGAATTTTTTTGCCATTTTTTTTGGAGTTTTCTGGCCCGGGTCGGGTAGGAACTGAATTCAGGACTACATTTTTTTTTTTCTCTTTTTCTCGACCTATCTAATCCCGGTTTGGATAGAAATAATGTTAGAATGATGTTTTTCAATTTTTTTGAATTTTTTTGCTATTTTTTTTGTAATTTTCTTGCCCGGGTCGGGTTGGAATGGAATTCAGGACTAAACTTTTTTTTCTCCTTCTCGGCCTGTCTTATCTCGGTTTCAATAGAAATAATGCCAGAATGCTGTTTTTTAATTTTTTTTAATTTTTTTTTAATTTTTTTGGAATTTTCTAGCCCGGGTCGGGTTGGAACTGAATTCGGGACAATTTTTTTTTTTTCTCTTTCTTAGCCAATCTCATCCCGGTTTGGATAGAAATAACGCCAGAATCATGTTTTTTAATTTTTTTAATTTTTTTGCAATTTTTTTGGAATTTTCAAGCCTGGGTCGTGTATGAACGAAATTCTGGACTAATTTTTTTTTTTTTTTCTCTTTATCAGCCTATCTCATACCGCTTTAGATAAAAATAATGCCGGAATGATGTTTTTAATTTCTTGAATTATTTCCCTTTTTTTTTGGAATTTTCTAGCCCAGTTTGGGTAGGAACGGAATTCGAGACTAAAATTGTTTTCCCTCTTTCTTGGTCTATCTCATCCCGGTTTCAATAGAAATAATGCCCGAATAATGTTTTTTAATTTTTTGGATTTTTTTGCTATTTCTTTTGGAATTTTTTTCCCCAGGTCGTGTAGGAACGAATTTGGGACTAAAATATTTTCTCTCTTTCCTTGTCAATCTCATCCTGGTTTGGGTTGATGTAAGAACACAATGATGTTTTTTAATTTTTTGTATTTTTTTGCAATTTCTTTGGAATATTTTTTCCCAGGTCCCTCTTTCTTGGCCTATCTCATCCCGTTTTGGATAGAAATAATGCCAAAATGATATTTTGTAATTTTTTGGATTTTTTTGATATTTTTTTTTAATTTTCTTTCCCGGGTCGGGTAGGAACGGAATTCGGGACTAATTTTGTTTTTTTCTCTTTCTCGGCCTATCTCATCCCGGTTAGGGTAGAAATAATAATGGAATGATGTTTTTCAATTTTTTGAATTTGTTGCTATTTGTTTTTGGAATTTTCTTACCCGTGTCAGGTAGGAATGAAATTCAGGACTAATTTTTTTTTTCTCTTTCTCGGCCTATCTAATCCCGGTTTCGATGGAAATAATGCCGAAAAGTTGTTTTTTGATTTTTTTTTAAATTTTTTTTGCCATTTTTTTTGGAATTTTCTCTCCCGGGTCGGGTAGGAACGAAATTCGGGTCTAAATTTTTTTTCATGCTTTCTCGGCCCACCTCATCCCGGATTGGATAGAAATAATACCGGAATGATTGTTTTTAATTTTTGAATTTTTTTTTCTAGTTTTTTTGGAATTTTCATGCCTAGGTCGAGTAAGAACGGAATTCGGGACGAAAAGTTTTTGCTTGAATGTTTTCACTCTTTCTCAGCCTACCTCATCTCGGAATGATGTTTTTAAATTTTTTGAATTTTTTTGCTACTTTTTTGGAATTTTCTAGCCCGTGTCGGGTAGGAACGGAATTCAGGACTAAATTTTTTTTCTCTTTCTCGACCTATCTCATCCAGGTTTGGATAAAAATAATTCTGGAATGACGTTTTTAAATTTTTTGAATTTTTTTGGTATTTTGTTTGTAATTTTCAAGCTCGGGTCATGTAGGAACGGAATTCGGGACTAAACTTTTTTTTTTTTCTCGGCTTATCTTATCCCGATTTGGATAGAAATAATGCCGGAATGATTTTTTTTAATATGTTGAATTTATTTGCTATTTCTTTTGGAATTTTCTTACCCGGGTCGGGTTAGAACGGAATTCAGGACTAATTTTTTTTTTTTTCTCTTTATCAGCCTATCTCATCCCGCTTTAGATAAAAATAATGCCGGAATGATGTTTTTAATTTCTTGAATTATTTCCCTTTTTTTTTGGAATTTTCTAGCCCAGTTTGGGTAGGAACGGAATTCGAGACTAAAATTGTTTTCCCTCTTTCTTGGTCTATCTCATCCCGGTTTCAATAGAAATAATGCCCGAATGATGTTTTTTAATTTTTTGGATTTTTTTGCCATTTCTTTTGGAATTTTTTTCCCCAGGTCGTGTAGGAACGAATTTGGGACTAAAATATTTTCTCTCTTTCCTTGTCAATCTCATCCTGGTTTGGGTTGATGTAAGAACACAATGATGTTTTTTAATTTTTTGTATTTTTTTGCAATTTCTTTGGAATATTTTTTCCCAGGTCCCTCTTTCTTGGCCTATCTCATCCCGTTTTGGATAGAAATAATGCCAAAATGATATTTTGTAATTTTTTGGATTTTTTTGATATTTTTTTTTAATTTTCTTTCCCGGGTCGGGTAGGAACGGAATTCGGGACTAATTTTGTTTTTTTCTCTTTCTCGGCCTATCTCATCCCGGTTAGGGTAGAAATAATAATGGAATGATGTTTTTCAATTTTTTGAATTTGTTGCTATTTGTTTTTGGAATTTTCTTACCCGTGTCAGGTAGGAATGAAATTCAGGACTAATTTTTTTTTTCTCTTTCTCGGCCTATCTAATCCCGGTTTCGATGGAAATAATGCCGAAAAGTTGTTTTTTGATTTTTTTTTAAATTTTTTTTGCCATTTTTTTTGGAATTTTCTCTCCCGGGTCGGGTAGGAACGAAATTCGGGTCTAAATTTTTTTTCATGCTTTCTCGGCCCACCTCATCCCGGATTGGATAGAAATAATACCGGAATGATTGTTTTTAATTTTTGAATTTTTTTTTCTAGTTTTTTTGGAATTTTCATGCCTAGGTCGAGTAAGAACGGAATTCGGGACGAAAAGTTTTTGCTTGAATGTTTTCACTCTTTCTCAGCCTACCTCATCTCGGAATGATGTTTTTAAATTTTTTGAATTTTTTTGCTACTTTTTTGGAATTTTCTAGCCCGTGTCGGGTAGGAACGGAATTCAGGACTAAATTTTTTTTCTCTTTCTCGACCTATCTCATCCAGGTTTGGATAAAAATAATTCTGGAATGACGTTTTTAAATTTTTTGAATTTTTTTGGTATTTTGTTTGTAATTTTCAAGCTCGGGTCATGTAGGAACGGAATTCGGGACTAAACTTTTTTTTTTTTCTCGGCTTATCTTATCCCGATTTGGATAGAAATAATGCCGGAATGATTTTTTTTAATATGTTGAATTTATTTGCTATTTCTTTTGGAATTTTCTTACCCGGGTCGGGTTAGAACGGAATTCAGGACTAATTTTTTTTTTTTTCTCTTTATCAGCCTATCTCATCCCGCTTTAGATAAAAATAATGCCGGAATGATGTTTTTAATTTCTTGAATTATTTCCCTTTTTTTTTGGAATTTTCTAGCCCAGTTTGGGTAGGAACGGAATTCGAGACTAAAATTGTTTTCCCTCTTTCTTGGTCTATCTCATCCCGGTTTCAATAGAAATAATGCCCGAATGATGTTTTTTAATTTTTTGGATTTTTTTGCCATTTCTTTTGGAATTTTTTTCCCCAGGTCGTGTAGGAACGAATTTGGGACTAAAATATTTTCTCTCTTTCCTTGTCAATCTCATCCTGGTTTGGGTTGATGTAAGAACACAATGATGTTTTTTAATTTTTTGTATTTTTTTGCAATTTCTTTGGAATATTTTTTCCCAGGTCCCTCTTTCTTGTCCTATCTCATCCCGTTTTGGATAGAAATAATGCCAAAATGATATTTTGTAATTTTTTGGATTTTTTTGATATTTTTTTTTAATTTTCTTTCCCGGGTCGGGTAGGAACGGAATTCGGGACTAATTTTGTTTTTTTCTCTTTCTCGGCCTATCTCATCCCGGTTAGGGTAGAAATAATAATGGAATGATGTTTTTCAATTTTTTGAATTTGTTGCTATTTGTTTTTGGAATTTTCTTACCCGTGTCAGGTAGGAATGAAATTCAGGACTAATTTTTTTTTTCTCTTTCTCGGCCTATCTAATCCCGGTTTCGATGGAAATAATGCCGAAAAGTTGTTTTTTGATTTTTTTTTTAATTTTTTTTGCCATTTTTTTTGGAATTTTCTCTCCCGGGTCGGGTAGGAACGAAATTCGGGTCTAAATTTTTTTTCATGCTTTCTCGGCCCACCTCATCCCGGATTGGATAGAAATAATACCGGAATGATTGTTTTTAATTTTTGAATTTTTTTTTCTAGTTTTTTTGGAATTTTCATGCCTAGGTCGAGTAAGAACGGAATTCGGGACGAAAAGTTTTTGCTTGAATGTTTTCACTCTTTCTCAGCCTACCTCATCTCGGAATGATGTTTTTTAATTTTTTGAATTTTTTTGCTACTTTTTTGGAATTTTCTAGCCCGTGTCGGGTAGGAACGGAATTCAGGACTAAATTTTTTTTCTCTTTCTCGACCTATCTCATCCAGGTTTGGATAAAAATAATTCTGGAATGATGTTTTTAAATTTTTTGAATTATTTTGGTATTTTGTTTGTAATTTTCAAGCTCGGGTCGTGTAGGAACGGAATTCGGGACTAAACTTTTTTTTTTCTCGGCCTATCTTATCCCGATTTGGATAGAAATAATGCCGGAATGATTTTTTTTAATATGTTGAATTTATTTGCTATTTTTTTTGGAATTTTCTTACCCGGGTTTGGTTAGAACGGAATTCAGGACTAAATTTTTTTTTTTCTCTTTCTCAGCCAATCTCATCCTGGTTTGGATAGAAATAATGCTGGAATAATGTTTTTTGGTTTTTTGAATTTTTTTGTTATTTTTTTGGAATTTTCTAGCCCGGGTCGGGTAGGAACGGTATTCGGGACTAAATTTTTTTTCCTCTTTCTCGGCCTATCTCATCCCGGTTTGGATAGAAATACTTCCGGAATGATGTTTTTTAATTTCTTGAATTTTTTTGCCATTTTTTTTGGAGTTTTCTGGCCCGGGTCGGGTAGGAACTGAATTCAGGATTACATTTTTTTTTTTCTCTTTTTCTCGACCAATCTAATCCCGGTTTGGATAGAAATAATGTTAGAATGATGTTTTTTAATTTTTTTGATTTTTTTGCTATTTTTTTTGTAATTTTCTTGCCCGGGTCGGGTTGGAACGGAATTCGGGACTAAACTTTTTTTTCTCCTTCTCGGCCTGTCTTATCTCGGTTTCAATAGAAATAATGCCAGAATGCTGTTTTTTAATTTTTTTTAATTTTTTTTTAATTTTTTTGGAATTTTCTAGCCCGGGTCGGGTTGGAACTGAATTCGGGACAATTTTTTTTTTTTCTCTTTCTTAGCCAATCTCATCCCGGTTTGGATAGAAATAACGCCAGAATCATGTTTTTTAATTTTTTTAATTTTTTTGCAATTTTTTTGGAATTTTCAAGCCTGGGTCGTGTATGAACGAAATTCTGGACTAATTTTTTTTTTTTTTCTCTTTATCAGCCTATCTCATACCGCTTTAGATAAAAATAATGCCGGAATGATGTTTTTAATTTCTTGAATTATTTCCCTTTTTTTTTGGAATTTTCTAGCCCAGTTTGGGTAGGAACGGAATTCGAGACTAAAATTGTTTTCCCTCTTTCTTGGTCTATCTCATCCCGGTTTCAATAGAAATAATGCCCGAATGATGTTTTTTAATTTTTTGGATTTTTTTGCTATTTCTTTTGGAATTTTTTTCCCCAGGTCGTGTAGGAACGAATTTGGGACTAAAATATTTTCTCTCTTTCCTTGTCAATCTCATCCTGGTTTGGGTTGATGTAAGAACACAATGATGTTTTTTAATTTTTTGTATTTTTTTGCAATTTCTTTGAAATATTTTTTCCCAGGTCCCTCTTTCTTGGCCTATCTCATCCCGTTTTGGATAGAAATAATGCCAAAATGATATTTTGTAATTTTTTGGATTTTTTTGCTATTTTTTTTTAATTTTCTTTCCCGGGTCGGGTAGGAACGGAATTCGGGACTATTTTTTTCTCTTTCTCGGCCTATCTCATCCCGGTTTGGGTAGAAATAATAATGGAATGATGTTTTTCAATTTTTTGAATTTGTTGCTATTTGTTTTTGGAATTTTCTTACCCTTGTCAGGTAGGAATGAAATTCAGGACTAATTTTTTTTTTCTCTTTCTCGGCCTATCTAATCCCGGTTTCGATGGAAATAATGCTGAAAAGTTGTTTTTTGATTTTTTTTTTAATTTTTTTTGGAATTTTCTCTCCCGGGTCGGGTAGGAACGAAAGTCGGGTCTAAATTTTTTTTCATGCTTTCTCGGCCCACCTCATCCTGGATTGGATAGAAATAATACCGGAATGATTGTTTTTAATTTTTGAATTTTTTTTTCTAGTTTTTTTGGAATTTTCATGCCTAGGTCGAGTAAGAACGGAATTCGGGACGAAAAGTTTTTGCTTGAATGTTTTCACTCTTTCTCAGCCTACCTCATCTCGGAATGATGTTTTTTAATTTTTTGAATTTTTTTGCTACTTTTTTGGAATTTTCTAGCCCGTGTCAGGTAGGAACGGAATTCAGGACTAAAATTTTTTTCTCTTTCTCGACCTATCTCATCCAGGTTTGGATAAAAATAATTCTGGAATGATGTTTTTAAATTTTTTGAATTATTTTGGTATTTTGTTTGTAATTTTCAAGCTCAGGTCATGTAGGAACAGAATTCGGGACTAAACTTTTTTTTTTCTCGGCCTATCTTATCCCGATTTGGATAGAAATAATGCCGGAATGATTTTTTTTAATATGTTGAATTTATTTGCTATTTTTTTTGGAATTTTCTTACCCGGGTCTGGTTAGAGCGGAAGTCAGGACTAAATTTTTTTTTTCTCTTTCTCAGCCAATCTCATCCTGGTTTGGATAGAAATAATGCTGGAATTATTTTTTTTGGTTTTTTGAATTTTTTTGTTATTTTTTTGGAATTTTCTAGCCCGGGTCGGGTAGGAACGGTATTCGGGACTAAATTTTTTTTCCTCTTTCTCGGCCTATCTCATCCCGGTTTGGATAGAAATACTTCCGGAATGATGTTTTTTAATTTCTTGAATTTTTTTGCCATTTTTTTTGGAGTTTTCTGGCCCGGGTCGGGTAGGAACTGAATTCAGGATTACATTTTTTTTTTCTCTTTTTCTCGACCAATCTAATCCCGGTTTGGATAGAAATAATGTTAGAATGATGTTTTTTAATTTTTTGTATTTTTTTGCTATTTTTTTTTGTAATTTTCTTGCCCGGGTCGGGTTGGAACGGAATTCGGGACTAACATTTTTTTTTTCTCATTCTCGGCCTATCTAATCCCGGATTGCATAGAAATAATGACGGAATAATGTGTTTTACTTTTTTGAATTTTTTTGTGATTCCTTTTCGAATTTTCGAGCCTAGGTTGGTTAGGAATTGAATTCGAGACCAAAATTTTTTTTTCCTCTTTCTCAGCCTATCTCATCCACGGTTCGGATAGAAGTAATGTCGGAATGATGTTTTTTAAATTCTTGAATTTTTATGCTATTTTCTTGGAATTTTTAAGCCCGGGTTGTGTTGGAACGGAATTCGGGACTAAAATTTTTCTCTCATTCTCAGCCTATCTCCTCCCGGTTTGGATAGAAATATTTCGGGAATGATGTTTTTTAATTTGTTGAATTTTTTTTGCTATTTTCTTACCGGGGTTGATTAGGAACGGAATTCGGGACTGAAATTATTTTTCTCTCTTTCCCAGCCTATCTCATCCTGGTTTGGATAGAGATCATGCCGGAATGATGTTTTTTAATTTCTTGAACTTTTTTGCTATTTTTTTGGAATTTTCTGGCCTGAGTCGAGTAGAAATGGAATTCGGGACTAAAATATTTCTCTCTCTCTTTCTCAGCCTATCTCATCCCGGTTTGGATAGAAATAATGCCGGAATGATGTCTTTTAATTTCTTGACTTTTGTTCTAATTTTTTTGGAATTTTCTAGCCCGGGTCGGGTTGGAACGGAATTCGGGAGTAATTTTTTTTTTCTCTTTCTCGGCCTATCTCATCCTGGTTTCGATAGAAATAATGTCGGAATTATGTTTTTTAATTTTTCTGAATTTTTTTGCTATTTTTGTTGGAAGTTTCTTGCCCAGGTCGGGTAGGAATGGAATTCGGGACAAAATTTTTTTTTTTCCTATTTCTCGTCCTATCTAATCCCGGTTTGGATGGAAATAATGCCGGAATGATGTTCTTTAATTTCTTGAATTTTTTTGCTATTTTCCTTGAAATTTTCATGCCCGGGTCGTGTAGGAACAGAATTCGGGACTAAATTTTTTTTTTTTCTCTTTCTCAGCCTATCTCATCCCACTTTAGATAGAAATAATTCCGTAATGATGTTTTTTAATTTCTTCAATTTTCTTGCTATTTTTTTTGGAATTTTCTTACTCGGGTCGGATAAGAACGGAATTCGGGACTAAATTTTTTCTTTTTCTCTTTCTTGGCCTATCTCATCCCGGTTTTAAAAGAAATAATGCTGGAATGATGTTTTTTAATTTTTTTTCAAATTTTTTTGGAATATTCTAGCCCGGGTCGAGTAGGAGCGGTATTCGGGACTAAATTTTTTTTTCCTCCTTCTCGGCCTATATCATCCCGGTTTGGATAGAAATAATGCCAGAATGATTTTTTTTATTTCTTGAATTTGTTTGCTATTTTTTTTGGAATTCTCTTACCCGGGTCGGGTAAGAACGGAATTCGGGACTAAATTTTTTTATTTTCTCTTTCTCGGCCTATCTCATCCCGGTTTTAACAGAAATACTGCCGGAATGATGTTTTTTAATTTCTTGAATTTTTTTTGCTATTTTTTTTGGAGTTTTCTAGCCCAGGTCGGGCAGGAACGGAATTCGGGAATAAATTTTTTTCTCCCTTTCTTAGCCAATCTCGGGGTTTGGATAGAAATAATACCGGAATGATGTTTTTTAATATATTGAATTTTTTTCTATTTTTTTGGGAATTTTCTAGCCCGGGTCGGGTTGGAACGGAATTCGGGACTAATTTTTTTTTTCTCCTTCTCGGCCTGTCTTATCCCAGTTTCGATAGAAATAATGCCAGAATGCTGTTTTTTAATTTTTTGAATTTTTTTGCAATTTTTTTGGAATTTTCTAGCCCGGGTCGAGTTGGAACGGAATTCGGGACAAAATTTTTTTTTTCTCTTTCTCAGCCAATCTCATCCCGGTTTGGATAGAAATAATGCTGAAATGATGTTTTTTAATTTTTTGAATTGTTTTGCAATTTTTTTGGAATTTTCAAGCCCGGGTCATGTATGAACGGAATTCTGGACTAAATTTTTTTTCTCTCTTTAGTAGCCTATCTCATCCTGCTTTCAATAAAAATAATGCTGGAATGATGTTTTTAATTTCTAGAATTTTTTTCCTATTTTTTTTTGGAATTTTCTAGCCTAGTTTGGGTAGGAACGGAATTCGGGACTAAAATTTTTTTCCCTCTTTCTTGGTCTATCTCATCTCGGTTTCAATAGAAATAATGCCCGAATGATGTTTTTTAATTTTTTGGATTTTTTTGCTATTTCTTTTGGAATTTTTTTCCCCGGGTCGTGTAGGAACGAATTTGGGACTAAAATATTTTCTCTCTTTCATGGTCAATCTCATCCTGGTTTAGGTTGATGTAAGAACAGAATGATGTTTTTTAATTTTTTGTATTTTTTTGCAATTTCTTTGGAATATTTTTTCCTAGGTCCCTCTTTCTTGGCCTATCTCATCCTGTTTTGGATAGAAATAATGCCAAAATCATATTTTGTAATTTTTTGGATTTTTTTGCTATTTTTTTTTTAATTTTCTTTCCCGGGTCGGGTAGGAATGGAATTCGGGACTAAATTTTTTTTTTCTCTTTCCCGGCCTATCTCATCCCAGTTTGGGTAGAAATAATAATGGAATGATGTTTTTCAATTTTTTGAATTTTTTGCTATTTGTTTTTGGAATTTTCTTACCCGTGTCAGGTAGGAACGGAATTCAAGACTAATTTTTTTTTTCTCTTTCTCGGCCTGTCTTATCCCAGTTTCGATAGAAATAATGCCAGAATGATGTTTTTTAATTTTTTGAATTTTTTTGCAATTTTTTTGGAATTTTCAAGCCCGGGTCATGTATGAACGGAATTCTGGAGTAAATTTTTTTTTTCTCTTTATCAGCCTATCTCATCCCGCTTTCGATAAAAATAATGCCGGAATGACGTTTTTAATTTCTTGAATTTTTTTCCTATTTTTTTTTTGGAATTTTCTAGCCTAGTTTGGGTAGGAACGGAATTCGGGACTAAAATTTTTTTCCCTCTTTCTTGGTCTATCTCATCCCGGTTTCAATAGAAATAATGCCCGAATGATGTTTTTTAATTTTTTGGATTTTTTTGCTTTTTCTTTTGGAATTTTTTTCCCCGGGTCGTGCAAAAAAATCCAAAAAATTAAAAAACATAATTCCGTTATTATTTCTATCGAAACCGGGATGAGATAGGCCGAGAATTAGAGAAAAAAAATTTAGTCCCGAATTCCATTCCTTCTCGAGCCGGGCTAGAAAATTCAAAAAATTAAAAAACATAATTCCGTTATTATTTCTATCCAAACCGGGATGTGATAGGCCGAGAAAGAGAAAAAAAAAATGTTAGCCCCGAATTCCGTTCCTACCCGACCCGGGCTAGAAAATTCCAAAAAAATAGAAAAAAAAATTTCAAAAATTAAAAAACAACATTCCAGCATTATTTCTATCCATACACGGATGAGATATGCTAAGAAAGAGAAAAAAAATTTAGTCCCGAATTCCATTCCTACCCGACCCGGGCAAGAAAATTCAAGAAAAAATAGCAAAAAAAATTAAAAAAATTAAAAAACATCATTCCGACATTATTTCAATCGAAACTGGAATGAGATAGGCCGAGAAAGAGAAAAAAAAAATTTATTCCTGAATTCGGTTGCTGCCGCACCCGGGCAAGAATATTAAAAATAAAATAGCAAAAAAATTCAAAGAAATAATGTCTTATTGATGTTTTTTAATTCTTTGAAATTTTTTGTTTTTTTTTTTTTTTTTTATAATTTTGTTGCCCGGGTCTGGTAGGATCGGAACTCAGGACTAAAATTTTTCTCTCTCTTTTTCCAGCTATCTCACCCTGGTTCGGATAGAAATAATGACGGAATGACTTTTTTTAATTTTTGGAATTTTTTTGCTATATTTTTAGGAATTTTCTAGCCCGGTTCGAGAAGGAACGGAACTCAGGACTGAAATTTTTTTCTCTCCTTCTCCGCTTATATTTTCCTGGTTTGGATAGAAATAATGTCTTATTGATGTTTTTTAATTCTTTGAATTTTTTTTTTTTTTTTTTTTTTTTTATAATTTTCTTACCCGGGTCCAGTAGGGATGGAATTCGGGACTAAATTTTTTTTTCTCTTTCTTAGCCTATCTCATCCTGGTTTGGATAGAAATATTGCCGGAATGATGTTTTTAATTTCTTGAATTTTTTTGCTATTTTTTTTAAACTTTCTTGCCCGGGTCGGGTAGGAATCGAATTCAGGAATAAACTTTTTTTCTCACTTTTTTGGCCTATCTCATCCCGGTTTCGATTGAAATAGTGCTGGAATGATGTTTTTTAATTTTTCCAATTTTTTTCAATATTTTTTTGAATTTTCATGCCCGGGTCGGGTAGGAATGGATTTCGGGACTAAAATTTTTTTCTCTTTCTCGGCCTATCTCATCCCTGTTTGGATAGAAATGCTGGAATGATGTTTTTCAATTTTTAAAAATTTTTGGAATTTTCTAGCCTGGGTCGGGTAGGAACGGAATTAGGGACTAAAATTTTTTTTTCTCTTTCTCGGCCGATCTCATCCCGGTTTGGTAAGAAATAATAATGGAATTATGTTTTTTAATTTTTTGGATTTTTTTGCTATTGCTTTTGGAATTTTTTTGCCCAGTTTGGGTATGAACGAATTCGGGACTAAAATATTTTTCTCTCATTCTCGGCCTCTCACATCCTCTTTTTGGATAGAAATAATGTCAGAATGACGTTTTTTAATTTTTTGAATTTTTTTGATATTTGTTTTGGAATTTTCTTACCCGGGTCGGGTAGGAACGAAATTCGGGATTAAATTTATTTCCCTCTTTCTCGGTCTATATCATCCTGGTTTCGTTAGAAATAATGCCGGAATGACGTTTTTAAATTTTTTTAATTTTTTTGCCATGTTTTTTGGATTTTCTTACCCGGGTCGGGTAGGAACGGAATATGGGACAAAAAAATTTTTCTCTCTTTTTCCACATATCTAACCCCGGTTTGGATAGAAATAATGCTGGAATGATTTTTTGTGAATTTTTCTGGGAATTTTCTATCCCTGGTCGGGAAGGAACGAAATTCGGGACTATAATTTTTTTCTCTCTTTCTTCCCCTATATTATCTTGGTTTGTATAGAAATAATGCCGTAATGATGTTTTTTAATTCTTTGAATTTTTTTGCTATTTTATTTTTAATATTCTTGCCCGGGTCCGGTAGTAACCGAATTCGGGAATAAATTTTTTTTTCTCTTTCTCGGCCTATCTCATTCCGGTTTCGATTGAAATAATGGCAGAATGATGTTTTTTAATTTTTTTGCTATTTTTTCTTGAATTTTCTTGCCCGGGTCGGGTAGGAACGGAATTCGAGACTAAAATTTTGTTCTCTTTCTCAGCCTATCTCATTCGTGTATGGATAGAAATAATGCTAGAATGTTGTTTTTTAATTTTTTTTAATTTTTTGCTATTTTTTTTTTTCGAATTTTCTAGCCCGGGTCGGGTAGGAACCGAATTCGAGGTTAACATTTTTTTCTCTCTTTCTTGGCCTATCACATCCCGGTTTGGATAGAAATAATAACGGAATTATGTTTTTTTAATTTTTTGGATTTTCTTGCTATTTCTTTTGGAATTTTTTTGCCCGTGTTAGGTAGGAACGAATTTGCGACTAAAATATATTTCTTTATTTCTCGGCCTCTCTCATCCCCTTTTTGGATATAATATTTCTCGGCGTCTCTCATTCCGGCATTATTTCTAACGAAACCAGGATGATATAGACCGAGAAAGAGGGAAAGAAATTTAATCCTGAATTCCGTTCCTACCCAACCCGGGTAAGAAAATTCCAAAACAAATATCAAAAAAATTCAAAAAATTAAAAAACGTCATTCTGACATTATTTCTATCCAAAAAGAGGATGTGTGAGGCCGAGAATGAGAGAAAAATATTTTAGTCCCGAATTCGTTCATACCCAAACCGGGCAAAAAAATTCCAAAAGCAATAGCAAAAAAATCCAAAAAATTAAAAAACATAATTCCATTATTATTTCTTACCAAACCGGGATGAGATCGGCCGAGAAAGAGAAAAAAAAAATTTAGTCCCTAATTCCGTTCCTACCCGACCCAGGCTAGAAAATTCCAAAAATTTTAAAAAATTGAAAAACATCATTCCAGCATTTCTATCCAAACAGGGATGAGATAGGCCGAGAAAGAGAAAAAAATTTTAGTTCCGAAATCCGTTCCAACCCGACCCGGGCATGAAAATTCAAAAAAATATTGAAAAAAATTGGAAAAATTAAAAAACATCATTCTAGCACTATTTCAATCGAAACTGGGATGAGATAGGCCAAGAAAGTGAGAAAAAAAGTTTATTCCTGAATTCGATTCCTACCCGACCCGGGCAAGAAAGTTTAAAAAAAAATAGCAAAAAAATTCAAGAAATTAAAAACATCATTCTGGCAATATTTCTATCCAAACCGGGATGAGATAGGCTAAGAAAGAGAAAAAATAAATTTAGTCCCGAATTCCATCCCTACTGGACCTGGGTAAGAAAATTATAAAAAAAAAAAACAAAAAATTTCAAAGAATTAAAAAACATCAATAAGACATTATTTCTATCCAAACCAGGAAAATATAAGCGGAGAAGGAGAGAAAAAAATTTCAGTCCTGAGTTCCGTTCCTTCTCGAACCGGGCTAGAAAATTCCTAAAAATATAGCAAAAAAATTCCAAAAATTAAAAAAAGTCATTCCGTCATTATTTCTATCCGAACCAGGGTGAGATAGCTGGAAAAAGAGAGAGAAAAATTTTAGTCCTGAGTTCCGATCCTACCAGACCCGGGCAACAAAATTATAAAAAAAAAAAAAACAAAAAATTTCAAAGAATTAAAAAACATCAATAAGACATTATTTCTATGAATTTTTTTGCTATTTTATTTTTAATATTCTTGCCCGGGTGCGGCAGCAACCGAATTCGGGAATAAATTTTTTTTTCTCTTTCTCGGCCTATCTCATTCCAGTTTCGATTGAAATAATGTCGGAATGATGTTTTTTAATTTTTTTGCTATTTTTTATTGAATTTTCTTGCCCGGGTCGGGTAGGAACGGAATTCGGGACTAAATTTTTTTTTCTCTTTCTTAGCATATCTCATCCGTGTATGGATAGAAATAATGCTGGAATGTTGTTTTTTAATTTTTGAAATTTTTTTTTTCTATTTTTTTGGAATTTTCTAGCCCGGGTCGGGTAGGAACGGAATTCGGGGCTAACATTTTTTTTTTCTCTTTCTCGGCCTATCACATCCCGATTTGGATAGAAATAATAACAGAATTATGTTTTTTAATTTTTTGAATTTTCTAGCCCGGCTCGAGAAGGAATGGAATTCGGGACTAAATTTTTTTTCTCTCATTCTCGGCCTATCTCATCCCGGTTTCGATAGAAATAATAACGGAATTATGTTTTTTAATTTTTTGGATTTTTTTGCTATTTCTTTTGGAATTTTTTTGCCCGTGTTGGGTAAGAACGAATTCGCGACTAAAATATATTTGTCTATTTCTCGGCCTCTCTCATCCCCTTTTTGGATAGAAATAATGTCAGAATGATGTGTTTTAATTTTTAGAATTTTTTTACTATTTTTTATGAATTTTCTACCCTGGGTAGGGTAGGAACGGAATTCAGGACTAAATTTTTTTTTCTCTTTTTCTCGGCCAATCTCATCCTAGTTTGGATAGAAATAACACCGGAATGATGCTTTTTAATTTTTTGAATTTTCTAGCCCGGCTCGAGAAGGAATGGAATTCGGGACTAAATTTTTTTTCTCTCATTCTCGGCCTATCTCATCCCGGTTTCGATATAAATAATAACGGAATTATGTTTTTTAATTTTTTGGACTTTTTTGCTATTTCTTTTGGAATTTTTTTGCCCGTGTTGGGTAAGAACGAATTCGCGACTAAAATATATTTGTCTATTTCTTGGCCTCTCTCATCCCCTTTTTGGATAGAAATAATGTCAGAATGATGTGTTTTAATTTTTAGAATTTTTTTGCTATTTTTTTTGGAATTTTCTTACCCGGGTCGGGTAAGAACGGAATTCGGGACTAAATTATTTTTTTTTTCTCTTTCTCGGCCTATCTCACCCCGGTTTGGATAGATATAATGCCGGAATGATGTTTCTTAATTTTTTGAACTTTTTTGCTATTTTTTTTGGAATTTTCTAGCCTGAGTTGGGTAGGAACGGAATTGGGGACTAAAATTTTTTTTTTCTCTTTCTCGGACTAGCTCATACCGGTTTTGATAGAAATAACGCTGGAATGATGTTTTTTAATTTTTTTTAATTTTTTGTTATTTTTTTTTCGAATTTTCTAGCCTGAGTCGTGTAGGAACGGAATTCGGGACTATATTTTTGTTTTTCTCTTTCTAGTCCTATCTCATACCTGTTTCGATAGAAATAATGTCGGAATGATGTTTTTTAATTTTTGAATTTTTTTGCTATTTTTTTTGGAATTTTCTAGCCTGGGTCTGGTTGGAACGGAATTGGGGACTAAAATTTTTTTCTCTTTTTCTCAGCAAATCTAATCCTGGTTCGGATAGAGATAACGCTGGAATGCTGTTTTTTCATTTTTTGAATTTTGTTGCTATTATTTTTCTAATTTTCTTGCCCGGCTTGGGAAGGAACAGAATTCGGGACAATTCTTTTTTTTTTTTTTTTTTTTTTTTTTTTTTTTTTTTTTTCCTGCCTATCTCACCTATTTTGGATAGAAATAAAGTCGGAATGATTTTTTTAAATTTTTGAATATTTTGGCTATTTTTTTTGGAATTTTCTAGCCCGTGTCGGGAAGGAACAGAATTCGGGACTAAAAGTTTTTTCTATCTTTCTTGGCCTTTCTCATCCCAATTTGGATAGAAATAATAATGGAATTTTGTTTTTTAATTTTTTGGATTTTTTTGCTATAACTTTTGGAATTTTTTTGCCCGGGTTGGGTAGGAACGAATTCGGGACTAAAATATTTTTCTCTCGTTCTCGGACTCTCTCATTTTGGATAGAAATAATGCCGGAATTATGTTTTTTAATTTTTTGGATTTTTTTGCTATAACTTTTGGAATTTTCTTACCTAGGTCGGATAAGATCGGAATTCGGGACTAAATTTTTTTTTTTTTCTCTTTCTTGGCCTATCTCATCCCGGTTTTAATAGAAATAACGCCAGAATGATGTTTTTTAACTTCTTGAATGTTTTTGCTATTTTTTTTGGGAATATTCTAGCCCATGTCGGGTTGGAACGGAATTCGGGACTAAAATTTTTTTCTCTCTTTCTCAGCCAATCTCATCCCGGTTTGGATAGAAATAAAGCCGGAATGATGTTTTTTAATTTTTTTTTTTTTGCTATTTTTTTGGAATTTTCTAGCCCAAGTCGGGTTGGAACGGTATTCGGGACTAAAATTTTTTTTCTCTTTCTCGGCCTATCTCATCCCAGTTTAAATAGAAATAATGCCGGAATGGTGTTTTTTAATTTCTTGAATTTATTTGCTATTTTTTTTTGGAATTTTCTTTCCCGGGTCGAGTAAGAACGGAAATTGGGACTAAATTTTTTTTTTTCTCTTCCTCGGCCTATCTCATCCTGGTTTTAATAGAAATAGTGCCGGAATGATGTTTTTTAATTTCTTGAATTTTTTTGCTATTTTTTTTGGAGTTTTCTAGCCCGGGTCGGGTAAGTACGGAATTCGGGACTAAATTTTTTTTCTCTCTTTCTCGGCCAATCTCATCCTGGTTTGAATAGAAATAATGCCGGAATGATGTTTTTTAATTTCTTGAATTTATTTCTATTTTTTTGGGAATTTTCTGGCTTGGGTTGGGTTAGAACGGAATTCAGGACTAAAATATTTTTCTCTCTTTCTTGACTTATCCCAACCCGGTTTCGATAAAAATAAAGCCAGAATGATGAATTTTTTTGCCATATTTTTTGGAATTTTCTAGCCCTGGTTGGGCAGGAACAGAATTCGGGATAAAATTGTTTTCTCTCTTTCTTGGCCAATCTCATCCCGGTTTGGATAGAAATAATTCCGGAATGATGTTTTTTAATTTTTTAATTTTTTTACATTTTTTTTTGGAATTTTCTTGCCGGGTCGGGTAGGAATGGAATTCGGGACTAAAATTTTTTTTTTTTTCTCTTTCCCGGCCTATCTCATTTCGGTTTGGATAGAAATAATGCCGGAATGATGTGTTTTGAATTTCTTGAACTTTTTTGTTATTTTTTTTTGGAATTTTCTAGTTCGAGTCGGGTAGGAACGGAATTCAGGGCTAAATTTTTTTTTTCTTTTTCGGCTTACCTCATCCCAGTTTTAATAGAAATAACGTCGGAATGATGTTTTTTAATTTTTTTTAACTATTTTGCTTTTATTTTTGGAATTTTCTAGCCCAGGTCGGGTAGGAATGGTATTCGGGACTAAAATTTTTTCACGCTTTCTCGGCTCCCTCATCCCGGATTGGATGGAAATAATGTCGGAGTGATATTTTTAATTTTTTGAATTTTTTTGCTACTTTTTTTTGGAATTTTCTCGCTTGGGTCTGGTAGGAACGGAATTCGGGACTAAAATTTTTTCACGCTTTCTCGGCCCCCTCATCTCGGATTGGATAGAAATAATACTGGAATGATGTTTTTTAATTTTTGAATTTTTTTAGGAATTTTCTTGCCCAGGTCTAGTAAGAACGAAATTCAGGACTACAATTTTTTTTCTCTTTCTCTATCTATCTCATCTCCGTTTTAAAAGAAATAATGCCGGAATGCTGTTTTTTAATTTCTTGAATTTTTCTCCTATTTTTTTTTAAATTTTATAGCCCGGGTCGGGTAGGAACGGAATTCGGGGCTAAATTTTTTTTTTTCTTTCTCGGCTTATCTCATCCCGGTTTTAATAGAAATAATGACGGAATGATGTTTTTTAATTTTTTGAACTTATTTGCTTTTTTTTTTTTTTTGAATTTTCTTGCCTGAGTCGGGTAGTTATGGAATTCGGGACTAAATGTTTTTTTTTTCTCTTTCTTGACCTATCTCATCCTGGTTTGGATAGAAATAATGCCAGAATGATGTTTTTTTAATTTTTAGAACTTTTTAGCTATTGTTTTGGAATTTATTGCCCGTGTCGGGTAGGAATAGAATTCGGGACTAAATTTTTTTTTTTTTTAATCTTTTTCTCGACCTATCTCATTCCGGTTAGGATAGAAATAATGCCGGCATGATGTTTTTTAATTTTTAGAATTTTTTCACTATTTTTTTTTGGAATTTTCTTGCCCGGGTCGGGTAGGAACGGAATTCGGGACTAAAATTGTTTTTTCTCTTTCTCAGCCTAACTCATCCCGGATTTAATAAAAATAATGCCGGAATGATTTTTTTAATTTCTTGAATTTTTTTGCTATTTTTTTTGGAATTTTCTTATCCGGGTCAGAGAAGAACGGAATTTTGGACTATATATTTTTTTTTTCTCTTTCTCAGTCTAACTCATCCCAGATTTGGACTTTATATATATATTTTTGTCTTTCTCAGTCTAACTCATCCCAGATTTAATAAAAATAATGCCAGATTGATGTTTTTTAATTTCCTGAATTTTTTTACTATTTTTTTTGTAATTTTCAAGCTCGGGTCGTGTAGGAACGGAATTCGGGACAAATTTTTTTTCCCTCTTTGTTGGCCTATCTCATCTCGGTTTCTATAGAAATAATGCTAGAATGATGTTTTTTAATTTTTTGAATTTTTTTGCTATTTTTTTTGGAATTTACTTACCCGGGTCGGGTAGGAACGGAATTCGTGATTAAATTTTTTTTTTTTTCTTTTGCTCGGCCTAGCTAATCCCGGATTGGATGGAAATAATGCCGGAATAATGTGTTTCAACTTTTTGAATTTTTTTGCGATTCCTTTTCGAATTTTCTAGCCTAGGTCGGGTAGGAACGGAATTCGAGACTAAATTTTTATTCTTTGTTTTCGGCCTATCTCATCCCGGTTCGGGACTAAATTTTTTTTTCCTCTTTCTCAGCCTAACTCATCCCGGATTTAATAGAAATAATGCCAGATTGATGTTTTTTAATTTGTTGAATTTTTTTGTTATTTTTTTTGTAATTTTCAAGCCCAAGTCGTGTAGAAACGGAATTCGGGACAAAATTTTTTTTCCTTCTTTCTTGGCCAATCTCATCCCAGTTTCCATAGAAATAATGCCGGAATGATGTTTTTTAATTTTTTGAATTTTTTTGCTATTTTTTTTGGAATTTTCTTACCCAGGTCGAATTGGAACGGAATTCGTGACTATTTTTTTTTTTCTCGGCCTATCTAATCCCGGATTGGATGGAAATAATGCCGGAATATTGTGTTTCAACTTTTTAAATTTTTTTGCGATTCGTTTTCGAATTTTCTAGCCCGAGTTGGGTAGGATCGGAATTCGAGACTAAATTTTTTTTTCTTTGTTTCTCGGTCTATCTCCTCCCGGTTCGGATATAAATAATGCCGGAATGATGTTTTTTAATTTCTTGAATTTGTTTGCTAGTTTTTCTGTAATTTTCAAGCCTGGGTCGTGTAGGAATGGAATTCGAGACTAAATTTTTTTTTTTCTCTTTCTCGGCCTATCTCATCCCGGTTTGGATGGAAATAATACCTGAATGATTTTTTTTAATATCTTGAATTTAATTGCTATTTTTTTTTTGGAATGTTCTTACCCGTGTCGGGTAAGAACAGAATTTGAGACTAAATTTTTTTTCTTTCTTATTCAGCCAATCTTATCCCGGTTTGGATAGAAATAATGCTGGAATGATGTTTTCTGGTATCTTGAATATTTTCGCTATTTTTTTGGAATTTTCTAGCCTGGGTCGGGTAGGAACGGTATACGGGACTAAAATATTTTTCTCTCTTTCTCAGCCAATCTCATCCCGGTTTGGATAGAAATAATGCCAGAATGATGTTTTTTAATTTCTTAAACTTTTTTGCTATTTTTTTTTGGAGTTTTCTAGCCCGGGTTGGGTAGGAACGGAATTCGGGATTAAATGTTTTTTCTCTTTTTCTCGACCTATCTCATCCCGGTTCGGATACAAATATTGCCAGAATGATGTTTTTTAATTTTTTTGATATATTTTTTTTGAATTTTCTTCCCCAGGTCGGGTAGGAACGGAATTCAGAACTAGCATTTTTTCTTTCTTTTTCTCGGCCTGTCTAATCCCGTATTGGATGGAAATAATGCCGGAATAATGTGTTTTAATTTTTTGAATTTTTATGCGCTTCCTTTTCGAATTTTTGAGCCTGGGTCGTGTAAGAACGGAATTAGAGACTAAATTGTTTTTTTCTCTTTCTCGGCCTACCTTATCCCTGGTTCGGATAGAAGTAATGCCGAAATGATGTTTTTAAATTTCTTGAATTTTTTTGCTATTTTCTTTGGAGTTTTCAAGCTCGGGTCGTGTTGGAATCGAATTCGGGACTAAAATTTTTTGTTCTCTTTCTCGGCCTATCTCATCCCGCTTTGGATAGAAATAATGCTGAAATGATGTTTTTAATTTCTTAAATTTTTTTACTATTTTTTTTGGAATTTTCTAGCCCATTTCGGGTAGGAACGGAATTCGGGACTAAAATTTTTTCCCCTCTTTCTTGGCCTATCTAATCCCAGTTTTAATAGAAATAATGCCTGAATGATGATTTTTAATTTTTTGGATTTTTTGCTATTTCTTCTGGAATTTTTTTTTTACCAGGTCAGGTAGGAACGAATTCAGGACTAAAATATTTTTCTCTTTCACGGTCCATCTCATCCTGGATTGGGTTGATATAACAACAGAATGATGTTTTTAAAATTTTATTTTATTTTATTGGTACTTCTTTTGGAATTTTTTTTCCCGGGTACCTCTTTCTCGGCCTATCTCATCCCGGTTTCGATAGAAATAATGCTGGAATGAAGTTTTTTTAGTTTTTTGAATTCTTTTGCCATTTTTTTTTTGAATTTTCTTGCCCTAGTTGGGTAAGAACGGAATTCGGGACTAAATTTTTTTTTCTCTTTCCCGGCCTATCTCATCTCGGTTTGGATAGAAATAATAATGGACTGATGTTTTTTAATTTTTTGCTTTTTTTTTTTTTGGAATTTTCTTACCCGTGTCAGGTAGGAACAGAATTCGGGACTAAATTTTTTTTTTTTCTCTTTCTCAGCCTATCTCATCCCGTTTTCGATGGAAATAATGCCGAAATGATGTTTTTTATTTTTTTAAATTTTTTTGCTATTTTATTTTTGCAATTTTCTCACTCGGGTCGGGTAGGAACGGAATTCGGGACTATTATTCTTTTCATGCTTTCTCGGCCCACCTCATCCTGGATTAGATAGAAATAATACCGGAATGATGTTTTTTAATTTTTCAATTTTTTTGCTATTTTTTTTTTTTGGAATTTTCATGCCTAGGTCGAGCAAGAACTGAATTCAGGACTAAAATTTTTTTTTCTCTTTCTCAGCCTATCTCATCCCGGTTTGGATAGAAATAATGCCAGAATGATGTTTTTTAATTTCTTAAACTTTTTTGCTATTTTTTTTTGGAGTTTTCTAGCCCGGGTTGGGTAGGAACGGAATTCGGGATTAAATGTTTTTTCTCTTTTTCTCGACCTATCTCATCCCGGTTTGGATACAAATATTGCCAGAATGATGTTTTTTAATTTTTTTGATATATTTTTTTTGAATTTTCTTCCCCAGGTCGGGTAGGAACGGAATTCAGAACTAGCGTTTTTTCTTTCTTTTTCTCGGCCTGTCTAATCCCGTATTGGATGGAAATAATGCCGGAATAATGTGTTTTAATTTTTTGAATTTTTATGCGCTTCCTTTTCGAATTTTTGAGCCTGGGTCGTGTAAGAACGGAATTAGAGACTAAATTGTTTTTTTCTCTTTCTCGGCCTACCTTATCCCTGGTTCGGATAGAAGTAATGCCGAAATGATGTTTTTAAATTTCTTGAATTTTTTTGCTATTTTCTTTGGAGTTTTCAAGCTCGGGTCGTGTTGGAATCGAATTCGGGACTAAAATTTTTTGTTCCCTTTCTCAGCCTATCTCATCCCGCTTTGGATAGAAATAATGCTGAAATGATGTTTTTAATTTCTTAAATTTTTTTACTATTTTTTTTGGAATTTTCTAGCCCATTTCGGGTAGGAACGGAATTCGGGACTAAAATTTTTTCCCCTCTTTCTTGGCCTATCTAATCCCAGTTTTAATAGAAATAATGCCTGAATGATGATTTTTAATTTTTTGGATTTTTTGCTATTTCTTCTGGAATTTTTTTTTACCAGGTCAGGTAGGAACGAATTCAGGACTAAAATATTTTTCTCTTTCACGGTCCATCTCATCCTGGTTTGGGTTGATATAACAACAGAATGATGTTTTTAAAATTTTATTTTATTTTATTGGTACTTCTTTTGGAATTTTTTTTCCCGGGTACCTCTTTCTCGGCCTATCTCATCCCGGTTTCGATAGAAATAATGCTGGAATGAAGTTTTTTTAGTTTTTTGAATTCTTTTGCCATTTTTTTTTTGAATTTTCTTGCCCTAGTTGGGTAAGAACGGAATTCGGGACTAAATTTTTTTTTCTCTTTCCCGGCCTATCTCATCTCGGTTTGGATAGAAATAATAATGGACTGATTTTTTTAATTTTTTGCTTTTTTTTTTTGGAATTTTCTTACCCGTGTCAGGTAGGAACAGAATTCGGGACTAAATTTTTTTTTTTTCTCTTTCTCAGCCTATCTCATCCCGTTTTCGATGGAAATAATGCCGAAATGATGTTTTTTATTTTTTAAAATTTTTTTGCTATTTTATTTTTGCAATTTTCTCACTCGGGTCGGGTAGGAACGGAATTCGGGACTATTATTCTTTTCATGCTTTCTCGGCCCACCTCATCCTGGATTGGATAGAAATAATACCGGAATGATGTTTTTTAATTTTTCAATTTTTTTGCTATTTTTTTTTTTGGAATTTTCATGCCTAGGTCGAGCAAGAACTGAATTCGGGACTAAATTTTTTTTTCTCTTTCTCAGCCTATCTCATCCCGGTTTGGATAGAAATAATGCCAGAATGATGTTTTTTAATTTCTTAAACTTTTTTGCTATTTTTTTTTGGAGTTTTCTAGCCCGGGTTGGGTAGGAACGGAATTCGGGATTAAATGTTTTTTCTCTTTTTCTCGACCTATCTCATCCCGATTTGGATACAAATATTGCCAGAATGATGTTTTTTTAATTTTTTTTAATTTTTTTGATATATTTTTTTTGAATTTTCTTCCCTAGGTCGGGTAGGAACGGAATTCAGGACTAGCATTTTTTCTTTCTTTTTCTCGGCCTGTCTAATCCCGTATTGGATGGAAATAATGCCGGAATAATGTATTTTAATTTTTTGAATTTTTTTGCGCTTCCTTTTCATATTTTTGAGCCTAGGTCGGGTAAGAACGGAATTAGAGACTAAATTGTTTTTTTCTCTTTCTCGGCCTACCTTATCCCCGGTTCGGATAGAAGTAATGCCGAAATGATGTTTTTTAATTTCTTGAATTTTTTTGCTATTTTCTTTGGAATTTTCAAGCCCGGGTCGTGTTGGAACTGAATTCGGGAATAAAATTTTTTTTTTCTCTTTCTCGGCCTATCCCATCCCGCTTTGGATAGAAATAATGCTGAAATGATGTTTTTAATTTCTTAAATTTTTTTACTATTTTTTTTGGAATTTTCTAGCCCATTTCGGGTAGGAACGGAATTCGGGACTAAAATTTTTTCCCCTCTTTCTTGGCCTATCTAATCGCAGTTTCAATAGAAATAATGCCCGAATGATGATTTTTAATTTTTTGGATTTTTTTGCTATTTCTTTTGGAATTTGTTTTTACCAGGTCGGGTTGGAACGAATTCAGGACTAAAATATTTTTCTCGTTCACGGTCCATCTCATCCTGGTTTGGGTTGATATAACAACAGAATGATGTTTTTTAATTTTTATTTTATTTTATTGGTACTTCTTTTGGAATATTTTTTCCCGGGTACCTCTTTCTCGGCCTATCTCATCCCGGTTTCGATAGAAATAATGCTGGAATGATGTTTTTTTAGTTTTTTGAATTCTTTTGCCATTTTTTTTTTTGAATTTTCTTGCCCGGGTTGGGTAAGAATGGAATTCGAGACTAAAATTTTTTTTTCTCTTTCCCAGCCTATCTCATCCCGGTTTGGATAGAAATAATAATGGACTGATGCTTTTTAATTTTTTGCTTTTTTTTTTTTGGAATTTTCTTACCCGTGTCAGGTAGGAACAGAATTCGAGACGAAATTTTTTTTTTTCTCTTTCTCGGCCTATCTCATCCTGTTTTCGATGGAAATAATGCCGAAATGATGTTTTTTATTTTTTTAAATTTTTTTGCTATTTTATTTTTGGAATTTTCTCACCCGGGTCGGGTAGGAACGGAATTCGGGACTATTATTCTTTTCATGCTTTCTCGGCCCACCTCATCCCGGATTGGATAGAAATAATACCGGAATGATGTTTTTTAATTTTTCAATTTTTTTGCTATTTTTTTTTTTAATTTTCATGCCTAGGTCGAGCAAGAACTGAATTCGGGACTAAAATTTTTTTTCTCTTTCTTAGCCTATCTCATCCCTGTTTTAATAGAAATAATGTCGGAATGATGTTTTTTAATTTCTTGAATTTTTTTGCTATTTTTTTAAAAAAAATTTCTAGCTCGGGTCGGGTAGGAACGGAAATCGGGACTAAAATTGTTTTCTCTCTTTCTCAGCCAACCTCATCCCACTTCAGATAGAAATAATGCTGGAATGATGTTTTTAATTTCTTGAATTTTTTTGCTTTTTTTTTTTTGGAATTTTCTAGCCCAGGTCGAGTAAGAACAGAATTCGGGTCTAAAATTTTTCTCTCTCTTTGTTGTCCTATCTCATCCCGGTTTGGATAGAAATAATGCCAGCATGATATTTTATAATTTTTTGGATTTTTTTGCTATTTTTTTTTAATTTTCTTACGCAGTCGGGTAGGAACGGAATTCGGGACTAAAATTTTTTTTTCTCTTTCCCATCCTATCTCATCCCGGTTTGGATAGAAATAATTGTGGAATAATGTTTCTCAATTTTTTGAATTTTTTGCTATTTTTTTTGGAATTTTCTTACCCGTGTCAGGTAGGAACGGAATTCGGGACTAAATTTGTTTTTTCTCTCTCTCGACCTATCTCATCCCGAATTGGATAAAAATAATACCGGAAGGATGTTTATTAATTTTTGAATTTTTTTGCTATTTTTTTGGAATTTTCATGCCCAGGTCGAGTAAGAACGGAATTCGGAACTAAATTTTTCTTTTTTCTATTTCTCGGCCTATCCCATCCAGATTGGATAAAAATAAAACCGGAATGATTTTTATTAATTTTTGAATTTTTTTGCTATTTTTTTTGGAATTTTCTAGCCCGGGTCGGGTTGGAACAGAATTCGGGACTAAATTTTTTTTTTTTTTTTTTTTTTTTTTTTTTTTTTTTTTTTTTTTTTTGTCTTTCGTCTTTCTCAGCCTATCTCAACACGGTTTTAATAGAAATAATGCAAGAATGATGTTTTTTAATTTCTAGAATTTTTTTGCTAATTTTTTTCGAATTTTCTTACCCGGGTCGGATAAGAACGGAATTCGGGACTATTTTTTTTTCTCTTTCTCCGCCTCTCTCATCCCCTTTTTGGAGAGAAATAATGTCGGAATGATGTGTTTTAATTTTTGAATTTTTTTGCTATTTGTTTTGGAATTTTATTACCCGGGTCGGGTAGAAACGGAATTCGGGATTAAATTTATTTTCCTCTTTCTCGGCCCATATCATCCCGGATTTGATAGAAATAATGCCGGAATGATGTTTTCTAATTTTTACAATTTTTTTGCTTTGTTTTTTGGAATTTTCTTACCTGGGTCGGGTAGGAACGGGATTCGGGACTAAAATTTGTTTCTCTCTTTTTCCCCATATCTCACCCCGGTTTGGATAGAAATAATGCCGGTATGATTTTTTTTTAATTTTTAAAATTTTTTTGCTATTTTCTTGTGAATTTTCTAGCCCGGGTCGGGAAGGAATGGAATTCGGGAATATAATTTTTTTCTCTTTCTCTGCCTATATTATCCAGCTTTTAAAAGAAATAATGCAGTAATGATGTGTTTTGATTTTTTGAATTTTTTTGGAATTTACAAGCCCGGGTTGGGTAGGAACGGAATTTGGCACTAAATTTTATTTTTTTTCTTTCTTAGCCTATCTCATCCCGGTTTGGATAGAAATATTGTCGGAATGATGTTTTTAATTTCTTGAATTTTTTTGCTATTTTTTTTGGAATTTTCTAGCCTGGTTCGGGTAGGAACGGAATTCAGGACTAAATTTTTTTTCCCTTTTTCTTGGCCTATCACAACCTGGTTTCAATAGACACAATGCCGGAATGATGTCTTTTAATTTTTTTGCTTTTTTTTTTTGGAATTTTCTAGCTCGGTTCGGGTAGGAACGGAATTCAGGACTAAAATTTTTTTCCCTCTTTCTTGGCCTATCTCAACCTGGTTTCAATAGAAATAATGCCGGAATGATGTTTTTTTTTTTAATTTTTTGCTATTTTTTTTTGGAATTTTCTAGCCTGGGTCAGGTAGGAACAGAGTTCGGGTAACATTTTTTTTTCTCTCTTTCTCGACCTATCTCATCCCGGTTTAGATAGAAATAATAATGGAATTATGTTTTTTTTTTTTAATTTTTAGGATTTTTTTGCTATTTCTTTTGGAATTTTTTTGCCTGGGTTAGGTTGGGTTGGAACGAATTCGGGACTAAAATATTTTTCTCTCTTTCTTGGCCTCTCTGATCCCCTTTTTGGATAGAAATAATGTCGAAATGATGTGTTTTAATTTTTTGAATTTTTTTGCTATTTTTTTTTTAAATTTTCTTACCCAGGTCGGGTAGGAATGGAATTCGGGATTAAATTTATTACCCTCTTTCTCGGCCTATCCCATCCCGGTTTAAATAGACATATTGCCGGAATGATGTTTTTTAACTTCTTGAATTTTTTTCTATTTTTTTTTTTGGAGTTTTCTTGCCCAGATCGAGTGAGAATGAAATTTCGGGACTAATTTTTTTTTTTTTTTTTTTTTTCTATTTCTCGGCCTATCCCATCCAGATTGGATAAAAATAAAAGCGGAATGATGTTTATTAATTTTTGAATTTTTTTGCTATTTTTTTTTGAAATTTTCTAGCCCGGGTCGGGTAGGAACAGAATTCGGGACTAAATTTTTTTTTCTTTCTCAGCTTATCTCAACACAGTTTTAATAGAAATAATGCCAGAATGATGTTTTTTAATTTCTTGAATTTTTTTGCTTTTTTTTTTCGAATTTTCTTACCCGGGTCGAATAAGAACGGAATTTGGGACTAATTTTTTTTTTCCCTCTTTCTCCGCCTCTCTCATCCCCTTTTTGGAGAGAAATAATGTCAAAATGATGTGTTTTAATTTTTGAATTTTTTTGCTATTTGTTTTGGAATTTTCTTACTCGGGTCGGGTAGAAACGGAATTCGGGATTAAATTTATTTTCCTCTTTCTCGGCCTATATCATCCTGGATTCAATAGAAATAATGCCGGAATGTTGTTTTCTAATTTTTACAATTTTTTTGCTATGTTTTTTGGAATTTTCTTACCTGGGTCGGGTAGGAACGGGATTCGGGACTAAAATTTTTTTCTCTATTTTTCCCCATATCTCACCCCGGTTTGGATAGAAAAAATGCCGGTATGATTTTTTATAAATTTTTTAATTTTTTTTTGCTATTTTCTTGTGAATTTTCTAGCCCGGGTCGGGAAGAAACGGGATTCGGGACTATAATTTTTTTTTCTTTTTCTCCGCCTATATTATCCTGTTTTTAATAGAAATAATGCAGTAATGATGTGTTTTAATTTTTTGAATTTTTTTGCGATTCGTTTTGGAATTTTCTTACCCGGGTCGGGTATGAACGGAATTGGGGACTAAAATTTTATTTTTTTCTCTTTCCTGGCCTATCTCATCCCGGTTTGGATAGAAATATTGTCGGAATGATGTTTTTAGTTTCTTGAATTTTTTTGCTATTTTTTTTGGAATTTTCTAGCCTGATTCGAGTAGGAACGGAATTCAGGACTAAATTTTTTTTCCCTTTTTCTTGGCCTATCTCAACCCGGTTTCAATAGACATAATGCCGGAATGATGTCTTTTAATTTTTTTGCTTTTTCTTTTTTGGAATTTTCTAGCCCGGTTCAGGTAGGAATGAAATTCAGGACTAAAATTTTTTCCCCTCTTTCTTGGCCTATCTCAACCCGGTTTCAATAGAAATAATGCCGGAATGATGTTTTTTTTTTTTAATTTTTTTGCTATTTTTTTTGGAATTTTCTAGCCTGGGTCGGGTAGGAACGGAGTTTGGGTCAAAAATTTTTTTCTCTCTTGCTCGGCCTATCTCATCCCAATTTAGATAGAAATAATAATGGAATTATGTTTTTTTTTTTTATTTTAATTTTTTGGATTTTTTTGCTATTTCTTTTGAAATTTTTTGGCCCGGGTTGGGTTGGGTTGGAACGAATTCGGGACTAAAATATTATTCTCTCTTTCTCGGCCTCTCTGATCCCCTTTTTGGATAGAAATAATGTCGGAATGATGTGTTTTAATTTTTTTGAATTTTTTTGCTATTTTTTTTGAAATTTTCTTACCCAGGTCGGGTAGGAACGGAATTCGGGATTAAATTTATTTCCCTCTTTCTCGGCCTATATCATCCCACTTTCGACAGAAGTATTGCCGAAATGACATTTTTTAATTTTTATAATTTTTTTGCTATGTTTTTTTGGAATTTTCTTATCAGGGTCGGGTAGGAACGGAATTCCGGAATAAAATTTTTTTCTCACTTTTTCCACGTATCTCACCCCGGTTCGGATAGAAATAATGCTGGAATGATTTTTTTTTTTTTTTTTTGGAATATTTTTGGGAATTTTCTAGCCTGGGTCGGGAAGGAACGGAATTCGGGACTATAATTTTTTTCTCTCTTTCTCGCCTATATTATCCTAGTTTGGATAGAAATAATGCCGTAATGGTGTTTTTTAATTCTTTGAATTTTTTTTTTTTTAATTTTCTTGCCCAGGTCGGGTAGGAACCAAATTTGGGAATAAATTTTTTTTCTCTTTCTCGGCCTCTCTAATCCCAGATTCGATTGAAATAAAGCCAATGGTGTTTTTTAATTTTTTTAATTTTTTTGCTTTTTTTTTTTAAATTTTTTTGCCTGGATCGGATAGGAATAGAATTCGGGACAAATTTTTTTTTTTTCTCTTTCTCGGCCTACCTCACCCCTGTAAGGATAGAAATAATGATGGAATGATGTTTTTTAATTTTTTTTAATTTTTTTGCTATTTTTTTTTGAAATTTTCTAGCTTGGGTCGGGTAGGAACGGAACTCGGGACTAAATTTCTTTTTTTTCTCTTTCTCGGCCTATCTCATCCCATTTTGGATAGAAATAACAATGGAATTAGGTTTTTAAAATTTTTGGATTATTTTGCTATTTCTTTTGGAATTTTTTTTGCCTGAGTTGGGTAGGAACGAATTCGGGACTAAAATATATTTCTCTCTATCTCAGCTTCTCTCATCCCCTTTTTGGATAGAAATAATGTCGGAATGACGTGTTTTAATTTTTTGAAATTTTTTGCTATTTTTTTTGGAATTTTCTTACCTAGGTCGAGTAGGAACGGAATTCGGCATTAAATTTTTTTCCCTCTTCTTGGCCTGTCTCATCCCGGTTTCGATACAAATAATACCGGAATTACATTTTCTAATTTTTAGAATTTTTTTACTATTTTTTTTGGAATTTTCTTACCCGGGTCGGGTATGAATGGAATTGGGGACTAAAATTTTATTTTTTTCTCTTTCCTGGCCTATCTCATCCCGGTTTGGATAGAAATATTGTCGGAATGATGTTTTTAGTTTCTTGAATTTTTTTGCTATTTTTTTTGGAATTTTCTAGCCTGGTTCGAGTAGGAACGGAATTCAGGACTAAATTTTTTTTCCCTTTTTCTTGGCCTATCTCAACCCGGTTTCAATAGACATAATGCCGGAATGATGTCTTTTAATTTTTTTGCTTTTTCTTTTTTGGAATTTTCTAGCCCGGTTCAGGTAGGAATGAAATTCAGGACTAAAATTTTTTTCCCTCTTTCTTGGCCTATCTCAACCCGGTTTCAATAGAAATAATGCCGGAATGATGTTTTTTTTTTAATTTTTTTGCTATTTTTTTTGGAATTTTCTAGCCTGGGTCGGGTAGGAACGGAGTTTGGGTCAAAAATTTTTTTCTCTCTTGCTCGGCCTATCTCATCCCAATTTAGATAGAAATAATAATGGAATTATGTTTTTTTTTTTTTTTTAATTTTTTGGATTTTTTTGCTATTTCTTTTGAAATTTTTTGGCCTGGGTTGGGTTGGGTTGGAACGAATTCGGGACTAAAATATTATTCTCTCTTTCTTGGCCTCTCTGATCCCCTTTTTGGATAGAAATAATGTCGGAATGATGTGTTTTAATTTTTTTGAATTTTTTTGCTATTTTTTTTGAAATTTTCTTACCCAGGTCGGGTAGGAACGGAATTCGGGATTAAATTTATTTCCCTCTTTCTCGGCCTATATCATCCCACTTTCGACAGAAGTATTGCCGAAATGACATTTTTTAATTTTTATAATTTTTTTGCTATGTTTTTTGGAATTTTCTTATCAGGGTCGGGTAGGAACGGAATTCCGGAATAAAATTTTTTTCTCACTTTTTCCACGTATCTCACCCCGGTTCGGATAGAAATAATGCTGGAATGATTTTTTTTTTTTTTTTTTGGAATATTTTTGGGAATTTTCTAGCCTGGGTCGGGAAGGAACGGAATTCGGGACTATAATTTTTTTCTCTCTTTCTCTGCCTGTATTATCCTAGTTTGGATAGAAATAATGCCGTAATGGTGTTTTTTAATTCTTTGAATTTTTTTTTTTTTAATTTTCTTGCCCAGGTCGGGTAGGAACCAAATTTGGGAATAAATTTTTTTTCTCTTTCTCGGCCTCTCTAATCCCAGATTCGATTGAAATAAAGCCAATGATGTTTTTTAATTTTTTTAATTTTTTTGCTTTTTTTTTTTAAATTTTTTTGCCTGGATCGGATAGGAATAGAATTCGGGACAAAATTTTTTTTTTTTCTCTTTCTCGGCCTACCTCACCCCTGTAAGGATAGAAATAATGATGGAATGATGTTTTTTAATTTTTTTTTAATTTTTTTGCTATTTTTTTTTGAAATTTTCTAGCTTGGGTCGGGTAGGAACGGAACTCGGGACTAAATTTCTTTTTTTTCTCTTTCTCGGCCTATCTCATCCCATTTTGGATAGAAATAACAATGGAATTAGGTTTTTAAAATTTTTGGATTATTTTGCTATTTCTTTTGGAATTTTTTTGCCCGAGTTGGGTAGGAACGAATTCGGGACTAAAATATATTTCTCTCTATCTCAGCTTCTCTCATCCCCTTTTTGGATAGAAATAATGTCGGAATGATGTGTTTTAATTTTTTGAAATTTTTTGCTATTTTTTTTGGAATTTTCTTACCTAGGTCGAGTAGGAACGGAATTCGGCATTAAATTTTTTTCCCTCTTCTTGGCCTGTCTCATCCCGGTTTCGATACAAATAATACCGGAATTACATTTTCTAATTTTTAGAATTTTTTTACTATTTTTTTTGGAATTTTCTTACCCGGGTCGGGTATGAATGGAATTGGGGACTAAAATTTTATTTTTTTCTCTTTCCTGGCCTATCTCATCCCGGTTTGGATAGAAATATTGTTGGAATGATGTTTTTAGTTTCTTGAATTTTTTTGCTATTTTTTTTGGAATTTTCTAGCCTGGTTCGAGTAGGAACGGAATTCAGGACTAAATTTTTTTTCCCTTTTTCTTGGCCTATCTCAACCCGGTTTCAATAGACATAATGCCGGAAAGATGTCTTTTAATTTTTTTGCTTTTTCTTTTTTGGAATTTTCTAGCCCGGTTCAGGTAGGAATGAAATTCAGGACTAAAATTTTTTTCCCTCTTTCTTGGCCTATCTCAACCCGGTTTCAATAGAAATAATGCCCGAATGATGTTTTTTTTTTAATTTTTTTGCTATTTTTTTTGGAATTTTCTAGCCTGGGTCGGGTAGGAACGGAGTTTGGGTCAAAAATTTTTTTCTCTCTTGCTCGGCCTATCTCATCCCAATTTAGATAGAAATAATAATGGAATTATGTTTTTTTTTTTTATTTTAATTTTTTGGATTTTTTTGCTATTTCTTTTGAAATTTTTTGGCCCGGGTTGGGTTGGGTTGGAACGAATTCGGGACTAAAATATTATTCTCTCTTTCTCGGCCTCTCTGATCCCCTTTTTGGATAGAAATAATGTCGGAATGATGTGTTTTAATTTTTTTGAATTTTTTTGCTATTTTTTTTGAAATTTTCTTACCCAGGTCGGGTAGGAACGGAATTCGGGATTAAATTTATTTCCCTCTTTCTCGGCCTATATCATCCCACTTTCGACAGAAGTATTGCCGAAATGACATTTTTTAATTTTTAAAATTTTTTTGCTATGTTTTTTGGAATTTTCTTATCAGGGTCGGGTAGGAACGGAATTCCGGAATAAAATTTTTTTCTCACTTTTTCCACGTATCTCACCCCGGTTCGGATAGAAATAATGCTGGAATGATTTTCTTTTCTTTTTTTTTTGGAATATTTTTGGGAATTTTCTAGCCTGGGTCGGGAAGGAACGGAATTCGGGACTATAATTTTTTTCTCTCTTTCTCTGCCTGTATTATCCTAGTTTGGATATAAATAATGCCGTAATGGTGTTTTTTAATTCTTTGAATTTTTTTTTTTTTATTTTCTTGCCCAGGTCTGGTAGGAACCAAATTTGGGAATAAATTTTTTTTCTCTTTCTCGGCCTCTCTAATCCCAGATTCGATTGAAATAAAGCCAATGATGTTTTTTAATTTTTTTAATTTTTTTGCTTTTTTTTTTTTTAATTTTTTTGCCTGGGTCGGATAGGAATATAATTCGGGACAAAATTTTTTTTTTTCTCTCTTTCTCGGCCTACCTCACCCCTGTAAGGATAGAAATAATGCTGGAATGATGTTTTTTAATTTTTTTTAATTTTTTTGCTATTTTTTTTTGAAATTTTCTAGCTTGGGTCGGGTAGGAACGGAACTCGGGACTAAATTTTCTTTTTTTTCTCTTTCTCGGCCTATCTCATCCCATTTTGGATAGAAATAACAATGGAATTAGGTTTTTAAAATTTTTGGATTATTTTGCTATTTCTTTTGGAATTTTTTTGCCCCGAGTTGGGTAGGAACGAATTCGGGACTAAAATATATTTCTCTCTATCTCAGCTTCTCTCATCCCCTTTTTGGATAGAAATAATGTCGGAATGACGTGTTTTAATTTTTTGAAATTTTTTGCTATTTTTTTTGGAATTTTCTTACCTAGGTCGAGTAGGAACGGAATTCGGCATTAAATTTTTTTCCCTCTTCTTGGCCTGTCTCATCCCGGTTTCGATACAAATAATACCGGAATTACATTTTCTAATTTTTAGAATTTTTTTACTATTTTTTTTGGAATTTTCTTACCCGGGTCGGGTATGAATGGAATTGGGGACTAAAATTTTATTTTTTTCTCTTTCCTGGCCTATCTCATCCCGGTTTGGATAGAAATATTGTCGGAATGATGTTTTTAGTTTCTTGAATTTTTTTGCTATTTTTTTTGGAATTTTCTAGCCTGGTTCGAGTAGGAACGGAATTCAGGACTAAATTTTTTTTCCCTTTTTCTTGGCCTATCTCAACCCGGTTTCAATAGACATAATGCCGGAATGATGTCTTTTAATTTTTTTGCTTTTTCTTTTTTGGAATTTTCTAGCCCGGTTCAGGTAGGAATGAAATTCAGGACTAAAATTTTTTTCCCTCTTTCTTGGCCTATCTCAACCCGGTTTCAATAGAAATAATGCCGGAATGATGTTTTTTTTTTTTTTAATTTTTTTGCTATTTTTTTTGGAATTTTCTAGCCTGGGTCGGGTAGGAACGGAGTTTGGGTCAAAAAATTTTTTTCTCTCTTGCTCGGCCTATCTCATCCCAATTTAGATAGAAATAATAATGGAATTATGTTTTTTTTTTTTTTTTTTTTTTGGATTTTTTTCTATTTCTTTTGAAATTTTTTTGCCTGGGTTGGGTTGGGTTGGAACGAATTCGGGACTAAAATATTATTCTCTCTTTCTTGGCCTCTCTGATCCCCTTTTTGGATAGAAATAATGTCGGAATGATGTGTTTTAATTTTTTTGAATTTTTTTGCTATTTTTTTTGAAATTTTCTTACCCAGGTCGGGTAGGAACGGAATTCGGGATTAAATTTATTTCCCTCTTTCTCGGCCTATATCATCCCACTTTCGACAGAAGTATTGCCGAAATGACATTTTTTAATTTTTATAATTTTTTTGCTATGTTTTTTTGGAATTTTCTTATCAGGGTCGGGTAGGAACGGAATTCCGGAATAAAATTTTTTTCTCACTTTTTCCACGTATCTCACCCCGGTTCGGATAGAAATAATGCTGGAATGATTTTCTTTTTCTTTTTTTTGGAATATTTTTGGAAATTTTCTAGCCTGGGTCGGGAAGGAACGGAATTCGGGACTATAATTTTTTTCTCTCTTTCTCTGCCTGTATTATCCTAGTTTGGATAGAAATAATGCCGTAATGGTGTTTTTTAATTCTTTGAATTTTTTTTTTTTAATTTTCTTGCCCAGGTCGGGTAGGAACCAAATTTGGGAATAAATTTTTTTTCTCTTTCTCGGCCTCTCTAATCCCAGATTCGATTGAAATAAAGCCAATGATGTTTTTTAATTTTTTTAATTTTTTTGCTTTTTTTTTTTTAATTTTTTTGCCTGGGTCGGATAGGAACGGAACTCGGGACTAAATTTCTTTTTTTTCTCTTTCTCGGCCTATCTCATCCCATTTTGGATAGAAATAACAATGGAATTAGGTTTTTAAAATTTTTGGATTATTTTGCTATTTCTTTTGGAATTTTTTTTCCCGAGTTGGGTAGGAACGAATTCGGGACTAAAATATATTTCTCTCTATCTCAGCTTCTCTCATCCCCTTTTTGGATGGAAATAATGTCGGAATGACGTGTTTTAATTTTTTGAAATTTTTTGCTATTTTTTTTGGAATTTTCTTACCTAGGTCGAGTAGGAACGGAATTCGGCATTAAATTTTTTTCCCTCTTCTTGGCCTGTCTCATCCCGGTTTCGATACAAATAATACCGGAATTACATTTTCTAATTTTTAGAATTTTTTTACTATTTTTTTTGGAATTTTCTTACCCGGGTCGGGTATGAATGGAATTGGGGACTAAAATTTTAGTTTTTTCTCTTTCCTGGCCTATCTCATCCCGGTTTGGATAGAAATATTGTCGGAATGATGTTTTTAGTTTCTTGAATTTTTTTGCTATTTTTTTGGAATTTTCTAGCCTGGTTAGAGTAGGAACGGAATTCTGGACTAAATTTTTTTTCCCTTTTTCTTGGCTTATCTCAACCCGGTTTCAATAGACATAATGCCGGAATGATGTCTTTTAATTTTTTTGCTTTTTCTTTTTTGGAATTTTCTAGCCCAGTTCAGGTAGGAATGAAATTCAGGACTAAAATTTTTTTCCCTCTTTCTTGGCCTATCTCAACCCGGTTTCAATAGAAATAATGCCGGAATGATGTTTTTTTTTTTTTTGAATTTTTTTTGCTATTTTTTTTTTGGAATTCTCTAGCCCGGGTTGGGTAGGAACGGAATTTGGGACTAAATTTTATTTTTTTTCTTTCTTAGCCTATCTCATCCCGGTTTGGATAGAAATATTGTCGGAATGATATTTTTTAATTTTTTAATTTTTTTTTTTTGGCCTATCTCATATCGGTTTGGATAGAAAAATGCTGGAAAGATGTTTCCTAATTTGTTGAATTTTTTTGCTATTGTTCTTTGGAATTTTCTGGCCTAGGTCGGGTCGGAACGGAATTCGGGGCGAAAATTTTTTTGTCTCTTTCTCAGCCTATCTCATCTCGGTTTGGATATAAACAATACTGGAATGATATTTCTTAATTTCTTGAATTTTTTTTGCTATTTTTTTTTTTTGGAATTCTCTAGCCCGGGTCGGGTAGGAATGGAATTCGGGATTAAAATATTTTTCTCTCTTTCTCGACCTATCTCATCCCGGTCGCGATAGAAATAATGCCGCAATGATGTTTTTTAATTTTTTGAAATTTTTTGCCATTTTTTTGGAATTTTCTATCCTGGGTTGGGTAGGAACGGTATTCGGGACTAAATTTTTTTTTTTCTGTCTTTCCCGACCTATCTCATCCCGATTTGGATAGAAATAATGCCAGAATGATGTTTTTAATTTCTTGAATTTTTTTGCTATTATTTTTGGAATTTTCTTGCCCGGGTCGGGTAGGAACGGAATTCGGGACAAAATTTTTTTTTTTTCTCTTTCTCGGCCTATCTAATCCTGGTTTGGATGGAACTATTGCCAGAATGATGTGGTTTAATTTTTTGAATTTTTTTGCGATTCTTTTTTTGGAATTTTCAAGCCTGGGTCGGGTAAGAACGGAATTTGGGACTAAAATTTTTTTGTCTCTTTCTTAACCTATATCATCCCGGTTTGGATAGAAATAATGCTGGAATGATGTTTTTAATTTTTTGATTTGTTTTGCTAATTTTATTGGAATTTTCTAGCCCGGTTCAAGTAGGAACGGAATTCAGGACTAAAATTTTTTTTCCCTCTTTCTTGGCCTATCTCAACCCGGTTTTAAAAGAAATAATGCCAGAATGATGTTTTTGAATTTTTTTTGGAATTTTCTTGCCCGGGTAGGGTAGAAACGAAATTCGAGGCTAAAATTTTTTTTTTTCTCTCTTTCTCGGTCCATCTCATCCCGGTTTGGAGAGAAATAATGCCGGAATGATGTTTTTTAATTTTTTCTATTTTTTTTTCTATTTTTTTGGGAATTTTCTAGCCTAGGTTTGGTTGGAACAGAATTCGGGACTAAAATTTTTTTTTTCTCTTTCTCGGCCTATCTCATCCTGGTTTCGATAGAAATAATGCCAGAATAATGTTTTTTAATTTTTTGAATTTTTTTACTATTTTTTTGGAATTTTCTAGCCCGGGTCGGGTTGCAACTGTATTTGGAACTAAAATTTTTTTTTCTCCTTCTCGGTCTATCTCAATCCGGTTTGGATAGATATAATGCTGGAATGATGTTTTTTAATTTTTTGGATTTTTTTGCTATTTCTTTTGGAATTATTTTGCCCGAGTTGGGTAGGAACGGATTCGGGACTACAATTTTTTTCTTTCTTTGTTTGCCTATATTATCCTGGTTTGGATAGAAATAATGCCGTAATGATGTTTTCTAATTCTTCAAATCTTTTGCTATTTTTTTTTTTTAATTTTCTTCCCCGGTTCGGGTAGGAACGGAGTTCGGGACTAAAATTTTTTTCTCGGGGTCGGGAAGGAACGGAATTCGGGACTAAAATTTTTTTTTCTCATTCTCAGCCTATCTCATCTCGGTTTTAATAGAAATAGTGCTGGAATAATGTTTTTTAATTTCTTTAATTTTTTTGCTATTTTTTTTGGAGTTTTCTAACCCGGGTCGGGTAGGAATGGAATTCGGGACTAAATTTTTTTTTCTCTTTCCCAACCAATCTCATCCCGGTTAGGATAGAAATAATGCCGGAAAGATGTTTTTTAATTCCTTGAATTTTTTTCTATTTTTTTTGGGAATTTTTTATTCCGGGTCGGGTTGGAACGGAATTCGGGACTAAATTTTTTTTTTTTCTCTTTCTTGGCCTATCTCATCCCGGTTTCGATAGAAATATAGCCAAATTGATGTTTTTTAATTTTTTTTTAATTTTGATGTTTTTTTTTGGAATTTTCTGGCCCGGGTCGGGTAATGCCGGAATGATATTTTTTAATTTCTTGAACTTTTTTGCTATATTTTATGGAATTTTCTAGCCTGAGTGGGGTAGGAATGGAATTTGGGACTATAATATTTTTCTTTCTTTCTCAGCCTATCTCATCCCAGTTTGGATAGAAATAATGTTGGAATGATTTTTTTTTAATTTCTTGAAATTTTTTGCTATTTTTTTGGAATTTTTTAGCCCGGGTCGGGTTGGAATGGAATTTGGGACTAAATTTTTTTTCTCTCTTTCTCGGCCTATCTCATCCCGGTTTCGATAGAAATAATGCCAGAATGATGTTTTTTAATTTTTTGAATTTTTTTGCTATTTTTTTGGAATTTTCAAGCCCGGGTCGAGTAGGAACGGTATTCGGGACTAAATTTTTTTTTTTTTCTCTTTTTCGGCCTATCTCATCCCGGTTTGGATAGAAATAAGGCCGGAATGATGATTTTTAATTTTTTTTGAATTTTTTTACTATTTTTTGGGAATATTCTAGCCCAGGTCGGGTAGGAATGGAATTCGGGACTAAAATTTTTTTTCTCTTTCTCGGCCTATATAATCTAGGATTGGATGGAAATAATGCCGGAATAATGTGTTTTAAATTTTTGAATTTTTTTGCGATTCCTTTTCGAATTTTCGAGCCCGGGTCGGGTAGGAATGGAATTCGGGACTAATTTTTTTTTTTTTCTCTTTCACGGCCTCTCTCATCCCCGTTCGGATAGAAGTAATGCCCGAATGATGTTTTTTAATGTCTTGAATTTTTTTTGGAATTTTCAAGCCCGGGTCGAGTAGGAACGGAATTCGGGACTAAAATTTTTTTTTCTCTATCTCGACCTGGTTTGGGTAGAAATAAGGCCGGAATGATGATTTTTAATTTTTGAATTTTTTCTGCTATTTTTTTGGGAATTTTCTTACCAGTGTCAGGTAGGAACAGAATTCGGGACTAACATTTTTTTTCTCTTTCTCGGCCTATCTAATCCCAGATTGGATGTAAATAATGCTGGAATAATGTGTTTTAAATTTTTGAATTTTTTTATGATTCGTTTTCGAATTTTCGAGCCCGGGTCGGGTAGGAACAAAATTCGAGACAATTTTTTTTTTTCTCTTTCACAGCCTATCTCATCCCGGTTCGGATAGAAGTAATGCCGGAATGATGTTTTTTAATTTCTTGAATTTTTTTGCTATTTTTTTTGGAATTTTCTAGCCCGGATCGTGTAGGAATGAAATTCGGGACTAAAACTTTTTTTCTTTCTCTTTCTCAGCCTATCTCATCCCGCTTTGGATAGAAATGATGCCATAATGATGTTTTTAATTTCTTGAATTTTTATTGGAATTTTCTAGCCCAGTTCGGGTAGGAACGGAATTCTGAACTAAATTTTTTTTTCTCTCTTTCCCGGCCTATCTCGTCCCGGTTTGGATAGAAATAATGCCGGAATGATGTTTTTTAATCTCTTGAACTTTTTTTCTATTTTTTTTGGAATTTTCTAGCTTTATTCGGGTAGGAACGGAATTCGACACTAAAATTTTTTTTCCCTCTTTCTCAGCGTATCACATACCAGTTTGGATAGAAATAATTCCGGAATGATGTTTTTTAATTTTTTGGATTTTTTTCTATTTTTTTTGGAATTTTCTAGCCTGGGCCAGATAAGAACAGAATTCGGGACTAATTTTTTTTTTTTTTTTCCCTTTCTTGGCCTATCTCTTCCCAGTTTTAATAGAAATAATGCCAGAATGTTGTTTTTTAATTTCCCAAATTTTTTTGCTATTTTTTTTTGGAATATTTTAGCCCAGTTCGGGTAGGAACGGAATTTGGGACTAAATTTTTTTTTTCTTTCTCAGTCAATCTCATCCCAGTTTGGATAGAAACAATGCCGGAATGATGTTTTTTCATTTCTTGATTTTTTTTTTCTATTTTTTTGGGAATTTTATAGCCCAGGTCGGGTTGGAACGGAATTCGGGACTAAAATTTTTTTCTTTCTTTCTCGGCCTATCTCATCCCAGTTTCGATAGAAATAAAGCTAGAATGTAGTTTTTTAGTTTTTTGAATTTTTATGCTATTTTTTCGGAATGTTCTAGCCCGGGGCGGGTAGGAACGGCATTCGGGACTAAATTTTCCTTTTTCACTCTTTTTCGGCCTATCTTATCTCGGTTTGGATAGAAATGAGGTCGAAATGGTGATTTTTAATTTTTTGAATTTTTTTGCTATTTTGTTGGAATTTTCTAGCCCGATTCGAGTAGGAACGGAATTCGGGATTAAAATTTTTCTCTCTTTCTCGGCCAATCTCTTCCCAGTTTGGAATTAAATAATTCCGGAATGATGTATTTTAATTTCTTGAATTTTTTTCTATTTTTATTTTTAATTTTCTAGCCCGGGTCAGGTTGGAACGGAATTCGGAACTAAAATTTTTTTATCTCTTTCTCGGCCTATCTGATCCAGGTTTCGATAGAAATAATGCCAAAATGATGTTTTTTAATTTTTTTGAATTTTTTTACTATTATTTTGGTATTTTCTTGCCCGAGTAGGGTAGGAACGGTATTTGGGACTAAATTTTTTTTCACTCTTTCTCGGCCTATCTCATCCTGGTTTGGATAGAAATAAGGCCGAAGTGATGATATTTAATTTTTTGAATTTTTTTGCTATTTTTTTGGAATTTTCTTGTCCAGGTTGGGTAGGAATGTAGTTCGGGACAAAAAATTTTCTCTCTCTTTCTCAGCTAATCTTATCCCGGTTTGGATAGAAATACTGCCGGAATGATGTTTTTTAATTTCTAGAAATTTTTTGCTATTCTTTTCGAATTTTATTGCCCGGGTCGGTTCGGAACGGAGTTTGGGACAAATTTTTTTCCCCTTTTCTTGACCTATTTCATCCCGGTTTCAATAGAAATAATGCCGGAATGATGTTTTTTAATTTCTTGAATTTTTTTCTATTTTTTTGGTAATTTACTAGCCCAAGTCTGGTTGGAACGGAATTAGGGATTAAAATTTTTTTTTCTCTTTCTTAGCTAATCTCATCCTGGTTTGGATAGAAATAATGCCGGAATGATGTTTTTTAATTTCTTGAAATTTTTCTTTTTTTTTGGGAATTTTATAGCTCGAGTCGAGTTGGAATGGAATTCGGGACTAAAATTTTTTTCTTTCTTTCTCAGCCTATCTCATCCAAGTTTCGTTAGAAATAAAGCCAGAATGATGTTTTTTAGTTTTTTGAATTTTTATGCTATTTTTTTGGAATTTTCTAGTCTGGGTCGTGTAGGAACATTATTCGGGACAAAAAATTTTTTTCACTCTTTCTCGGCCTATCTCATCCCGGTTTGGACAGATATAAGGCCGGAATGATAATTTTTAATTTTTTGATTTTTTTTGGAATTTTCTAGCCCAGGTCGGGTAGGAATGGAATTCGGGACTAAAATTTTTCTCTCTTTCTCGGCCTTTCTCTTCCCGGTTTGGAAAGAAATAATTCCGAACTGATGTATTTTAATTTTTGAATTTTTTTACTATTTTTTATGGAATTTTCTTGCCCGGGTCAGGTAGGAACGGAATTCAGGACTAAATTTTTTTTTCTCATTCCTGGCCTATCTCATCCCGGTTTGGATAGAAATAATGCCAGAATGATTTTTTCAATTTTTTGAATTTTTTTGCTATTTTTTTGGAATTTTCTTGCCCGGGTCGGGTAGGAACGGTATTCAGGTCTAAAATTTTTTTCCCTCTTTCTCGGCCTACCTCCTCCCGGTTTGGATAAAAATAATTCCGGAATGATATTTTTTAATTTCTTGAATTTTTTTGCTATTTTCTTTGGAATTTTCTAGCCCGGGTCGGGTAGGAACGGAATTCGGGGCTAAATTTTTTTTCTCTCGTTCTCGGCCTTTCTCATCCCGATTTAGGATGAAATATTGTCGGAATGATGGAGTTTTTTAATTTTTTGATGAATTTAAATTATTTTTTAATTTTATTGCTATTTTTTTTAATTTCCTAGTCCGGGTAGATTAGGATCGGAATTTCGGACTAAAATTTACTTCTCTTTTTCTCTGCCTATCTCATCCCGGTTCGGATAAAAATAATGACGGAATGATGTTTTTTAATTTCTTGAATTTTTTTTAGAATTTTCTAGCCCGGGTCAGGTAGGAACGAAATTCAGGAATAAAAATTTTTTCTCTCTTTCTCGGCCTATCTCATCCCAGTTTCGATAGAAATAATGCTGGAATAATGTTTTTTAGTTTTTTGAATTTTTTTGCTTTTTTTTTTGGAATTTTCTCGCTCGGGTCGAGTAGGAACGAAATTAGAGGCTAAAATGTTTTTTTCTCGCTTTCACAGCTTATCTCATCACGGTTTGGATAGAAATATTGCCGGAATGATGTTTTTTAATTTTTTGAAATTTTTTGCTATTTTTTTTGGAATTTTCTTGGCCGGGTCGAGTAGGAACGGAATTGGGAATAAATTTTTTTTTTCTTTCTCGGCCTATCTAATCCGGGTTTGGATGGAAATAATGCCGAAATAGTGTGTTTTAAATTTTTCAATTTTTTCGCGATTCTTTTTCGAATTTTCTAGCCCTAGTCGGGTAGGAACGAAACTGGAGACTAAATTTCTTTCCTCTCTTTCTCAGCCTATCTCATCCCGGTTTGGATAGAAATAATGTCGGAATGATGTTATTTTAATTTCTTGAACTTTTTTGCTATTTTTTTGGAATTTTATATCCCTAGTCGGGTAGGAACGAAACTGGAGACTAAATTTCTTTCCTCTCTTTCTCAGCCTATCTCATCCCGGTTTGGATAGAAATAATGTCGGAATGATGTTTTTTAATTTTATGAATTTTTTTGCAATTTGTTTTGGAATTTTCTTGCCCGGGTGGGGTAGGAACGGAATTCGGGACTAAATTTGTTTTCTCTCTTTCTCGGCCTACCTCATCCCGGTTTGGATAGAAATAATGCCGGAATGATGTTTTTTAATTTCTTGAATTTTTTTTTTTAATTTTCTTTGGAATTTTCTAGCCTGGGTCGGGTAGGAACGGAATTCGGGACAAAATTTTTTTCCTCTCCTTCTCGGCCTATCTCATCCCGGTTTCGATAGAGATAATGCCGGCATGATGATTTTTAATTCTTTTTAAATTTATTGATATATTTTTTTAATTTCCTAGTCCGGGTAGAGTTGGATCGGAATTCTGGACTAAAATTTATTTCTCTTTTTCTAGGCCTATCTCATCCCGGTTCGGATAGAAATAATGACGGAATGATGTTTTTTAATTTTTTTTAATTTTTTTGCTATTTTTTTTGGAATTTTCATGCTCGGGTCCAGTAGGAACGGAATTCGGGACCAAATTTTTTTTTCTTTCTCGGCTTATCTAATCCCAGTTTGGGTGTAAATAATGCCCTAATAATGTGTTTTAATTTTTTGAATTTTTTTGCGATTCTTTTTCGAATTTTCGAGCCCTGGTCAGGTAGGAACGGAATTCAAGACTAAATTTTTTTTTCTCTCTTTCTCGGCCTATCTCATCCCGGTTTGGATAGAAATAATGCTGAATGATGTTTTTTATTCTTTTGGAATTTTCATGCTCGGGTCCAGTAGGAACGGAATTCGGGACCAAATTTTTTTTTTCTTTCTCGGCTTATCTAATCCCAGTTTGGGTGGAAATAATGCCCTAATAATGTGTTTTAATTTTTTGAATTTTTTCGCGATTCTTTTTCGAATTTTCTAGCCCTAGTCGGGTAGGAACGGAATTCGAGACTAAATTTTTTTTCTTTCTTTCTCAGCCTATCTCATCCCAGTTCGGATAGAAATAATGCCGGAATGATGTTTTTTAATTTCTTGAATTTTTTTTTATTTTTTTTGGAATTTTCAAACCCAGGTCGGGTAGGAACGGAATTCGGGACAAATTTTTTTTTTCTCTTTCTCGGCCTATCTCATCCCGGTTTCGATAGAAATAATGCCAGAATGATGTTTTTTAGTTTTTTGAATTTTTTTGCTTTTTTTTTTGGAATTTTCTCGCTCGGGTCGAGTAGGAACGAAATTAGAGGCTAAAATGTTTTTTTCTCGCTTTCACAGCTTATCTCATCACGGTTTGGATAGAAATAATGCCGGAATGATGTTTTTTAATTTTTTGAAATTTTTTGCTATTTTTTTTGGAATTTTCTTGGCCGGGTCGTGTAGGAACGGAATTGGGAATAAATTTTTTTTTTCTTTCTCGGCCTATCTAATCCCGATTTGGATGGAAATAATGCCGAAATAGTGTGTTTTAAATTTTTCAATTTTTTCGCGATTCTTTTTCGAATTTTCTAGCCCTAGTCGGGTAGGAACAAAACTGGAGACTAAATTTCTTTCCTCTCTTTCTCAGCCTATCTCATCCCTGTTTAGATAGAAATAATGTCGGAATGATGTTATTTTATTTTCTTGAACTTTTTTGCTATTTTTTTGGAATTTTATTGCCCTAGTCGGGTAGGAACGAAACTGGAGACTAAATTTCTTTCCTCTCTTTCTCAGCCTATCTCATCCCGGTTTGGATAGAAATAATGTCGGAATGATGTTTTTTAATTTTATGAATTTTTTTGCAATTTGTTTTGGAATTTTCTTGCCTGGGTGGGGTAGGAACGGAATTCGGGACTAAATTTGTTTTCTCTCTTTCTCGGCCTACCTCATCCCGGTTTGGATAGAAATAATGCCGGAATGATGTTTTTTAATTTCTTGAATTTTTTTTTTTAATTTTCTTTGGAATTTTCTAGCCTGGGTCGGGTAGGAACGGAATTCGGGACAAAATTTTTTTCCTCTCCTTCTCGGCCTATCTCATCCCGGTTTCGATAGAGATAATGCCGGCATGATGATTTTTAATTCTTTTTAAATTTATTGATATATTTTTTTAATTTCCTAGTCCGGGTAGAGTTGGATCGGAATTCTGGACTAAAATTTATTTCTCTTTTTCTAGGCCTATCTCATCCCGGTTCGGATAGAAATAATGACGGAATGATGTTTTTTAATTTTTTTTAATTTTTTTGCTATTTTTTTTGGAATTTTCATGCTCGGGTCCAGTAGGAACGGAATTCGGGACCAAATTTTTTTTTCTTTCTCGGCTTATCTAATCCCAGTTTGGGTGTAAATAATGCCCTAATAATGTGTTTTAATTTTTTGAATTTTTTTGCGATTCTTTTTCGAATTTTCGAGCCCTGGTCAGGTAGGAACGGAATTCAAGACTAAATTTTTTTTTCTCTCTTTCTCGGCCTATCTCATCCCGGTTTGGATAGAAATAATGCTGAATGATGTTTTTTATTCTTTTGGAATTTTCATGCTCGGGTCCAGTAGGAACGGAATTCGGGACCAAATTTTTTTTTTCTTTCTCGGCTTATCTAATCCCAGTTTGGGTGGAAATAATGCCCTAATAATGTGTTTTAATTTTTTGAATTTTTTCGCGATTCTTTTTCGAATTTTCTAGCCCTAGTCGGGTAGGAACGGAATTCGAGACTAAATTTTTTTTCTTTCTTTCTCAGCCTATCTCATCCCAGTTCGGATAGAAATAATGCCGGAATGATGTTTTTTAATTTCTTGAATTTTTTTTTATTTTTTTTGGAATTTTCAAACCCAGGTCGGGTAGGAACGGAATTCGGGACAAATTTTTTTTTTCTCTTTCTCGGCCTATCTCATCCCGGTTTCGATAGAAATAATGCCAGAATGATGTTTTTTAGTTTTTTGAATTTTTTTGCTTTTTTTTTTGGAATTTTCTCGCTCGGGTCGAGTAGGAACGAAATTAGAGGCTAAAATGTTTTTTTCTCGCTTTCACAGCTTATCTCATCACGGTTTGGATAGAAATAATGCCGGAATGATGTTTTTTAATTTTTTGAAATTTTTTGCTATTTTTTTTGGAATTTTCTTGGCCGGGTCGTGTAGGAACGGAATTGGGAATAAATTTTTTTTTTCTTTCTCGGCCTATCTAATCCCGATTTGGATGGAAATAATGCCGAAATAGTGTGTTTTAAATTTTTCAATTTTTTCGCGATTCTTTTTCGAATTTTCTAGCCCTAGTCGGGTAGGAACAAAACTGGAGACTAAATTTCTTTCCTCTCTTTCTCAGCCTATCTCATCCCTGTTTAGATAGAAATAATGTCGGAATGATGTTATTTTATTTTCTTGAACTTTTTTGCTATTTTTTTGGAATTTTATTGCCCTAGTCGGGTAGGAACGAAACTGGAGACTAAATTTCTTTCCTCTCTTTCTCAGCCTATCTCATCCCGGTTTGGATAGAAATAATGTCGGAATGATGTTTTTTAATTTTATGAATTTTTTTGCAATTTGTTTTGGAATTTTCTTGCCTGGGTGGGGTAGGAACGGAATTCGGGACTAAATTTGTTTTCTCTCTTTCTCGGCCTACCTCATCCCGGTTTGGATAGAAATAATGCCGGAATGATGTTTTTTAATTTCTTGAATTTTTTTTTTTAATTTTCTTTGGAATTTTCTAGCCTGGGTCGGGTAGGAACGGAATTCGGGACAAAATTTTTTTCCTCTCCTTCTCGGCCTATCTCATCCCGGTTTCGATAGAGATAATGCCGGCATGATGATTTTTAATTCTTTTTAAATTTATTGATATATTTTTTTAATTTCCTAGTCCGGGTAGAGTTGGATCGGAATTCTGGACTAAAATTTATTTCTCTTTTTCTAGGCCTATCTCATCCCGGTTCGGATAGAAATAATGACGGAATGATGTTTTTTAATTTTTTTTAATTTTTTTGCTATTTTTTTTGGAATTTTCATGCTCGGGTCCAGTAGGAACGGAATTCGGGACCAAATTTTTTTTTCTTTCTCGGCTTATCTAATCCCAGTTTGGGTGTAAATAATGCCCTAATAATGTGTTTTAATTTTTTGAATTTTTTTGCGATTCTTTTTCGAATTTTCGAGCCCTGGTCAGGTTGGAACGGAATTCAAGACTAAATTTTTTTTTCTCTCTTTCTCGGCCTATCTCATCCCGGTTTGGATAGAAATAATGCTGAATGATGTTTTTTATTCTTTTGGAATTTTCATGCTCGGGTCCAGTAGGAACGGAATTCGGGACCAAATTTTTTTTTTCTTTCTCGGCTTATCTAATCCCAGTTTGGGTGGAAATAATGCCCTAATAATGTGTTTTAATTTTTTGAATTTTTTCGCGATTCTTTTTCGAATTTTCTAGCCCTAGTCGGGTAGGAACGGAATTCGAGACTAAATTTTTTTTCTTTCTTTCTCAGCCTATCTCATCCCAGTTCGGATAGAAATAATGCCGGAATGATGTTTTTTAATTTCTTGAATTTTTTTTTATTTTTTTTGGAATTTTCAAACCCAGGTCGGGTTGGAACGGAATTCGGGACAAATTTTTTTTTTCTCTTTCTCGGCCTATCTCATCCCGGTTTCGATAGAAATAATGCCAGAATGATGTTTTTTAGTTTTTTGAATTTTTTTGCTTTTTTTTTTGGAAATTTCTTGGCCAAGTCGGGTAGGAAAGAAATTCGAGACTAAAATGTTTTTATCTCGCTTTCACAGCCTATCTCCTCACGGTTTGGATAGAAATAATGCCGGAATGATGTTTTTTAATTTCATGAATTTTTTCTATTTTTTTTGGAATTTTCTAGCCCGGGTCAGGTAGGAACGGAATTCGGGACTAAAATTTTTTTTTCTCTTTCTCGACCTATCTAATCCCGGTTTTGGTAGAAATAATGCTGGAATGTTGTTTTTTAGTTGTTTGAATTTTTTTGCTTCTTTTTTAAAATTTTATTGCCCGGGTCGGGTAGGAACGGAATTCGGGACTAAATTTTTTTTCTCTTTTTGTCGATCTATCTCAACCCAATTTGGATAGAAATAATGCCGGAATGCTGTTTTTTAATTTTTTGAATTTTTTTGCTATTTTTTTTTGGAATTTTCTTGCCCGGGTCGTGTAGGATCGAAGTTCGGGACTAAATTTTTTTTTCTCTTTCTCGGCCTCTCTAATCCTGGTTTGGATGGAAATAATGCCGGAATAATGTGTTTTAATTTTTTGAATTTTTTCGCGTTTCTTTTTCAAATTTTCTAGCGCTGGTCGGGTAGTAACGGAATTCGGGACTAAATTGTTTTTCTCTTTTTCTGGACCTTTCTCATCCCGATTTGGATAGAAATAATGCCGGAATGATGTTTTTTGATTTTAAGAATTTTTTTGCTATTTGTTTTGGAATTTTCTTGCCCGGGTTGTGTAGGATTGAAATTCGGGACTAAATTTGTTTTTTCTCTTTCCCAGCCTCTCTAATCCTGGTTTCGATGGAAATAATGCCAGAATAATGTGTTTTAATTTTTTGAATTTTTTCGCGTTTCTTTTTCGAATTTTCTAGCACTGGTCGGGTAGGAACAGAATTCGGGACTAAATTTTTTTTCTCTTTTTCTGGACCTTTCTCATCCAGGTTTGGATAGAAATAATGCCAGAATGATGTTTTTTTAATTTCTTGAATTTTTTTGCTATTTTCTTCGAAATTTTCTAGCCTGGGTCGTGTAGGAACGGAATTCGGGAAAAAAAAATTTTCCTCTCTTTCTCGGGCTATCTCATCCCGGTTTCGATAGAGATAATGCCGGAATGATGATTTTTAATTCTTTTTAATTTTATTGATATTTTTTTTGATTTCCTAGTTCGGGTAGACTAGGATCGGAATTTTGGACTAAAATTTATTTCTCTTTTTCTTGGGCTATCTCAACCCGTTCGGATAGAAATAATGACGGAATGATGTTTTTTTTTTTTATTTCTTGAATTTTTTTGCTATTTTTTTTTGAAATTTTCTACTTTGGGTCAGGTAGGAACGGAATTCGAGAATAAAATTTTTTTCTCTCTTTCTCGGCCTATCTCATCCCGGTTTCGATAGAAATAATGCCAGAACAATGTTTTTTAGTTTTTTGAATTTTTTGCCCTTTTTTTTGGAATTTTCTCGCCCGGGTTGGGTAGGAACGGAATTCGAGACTAAAATGTTTTTTTCTCGCTTTCACAGCCTATCTCATCACGGTTTGGATCGAAATAATGCCGGAATGATGTTTTTTAATTTCTTGAATTTTTTCTTTTTTTTGAGAATTTTCTAGCCCGGGTCAGGTAGGAACGGAATTCAGGACTAAAATTTTTTTCTCTCTTTCTCAGCCTATCTTATCCCGCTTTGGATAGAAATAATGTCGGAATGATGTTTTTAATTTCTTGAATTTTTTTGCTATTTTTTTTGAAATTTTCTAACCCGGTTTGGGAGGGAACGGAATTCGGGAATAAATTTTTTTCTCCTCTCTCTTTACCTATCTCATCCCGGTTTCAATAGAAATACTGCCAAAATGATGTTTTTTAATTTTTTTGCTATTTTTTTTTTTAATTTTCTTGCCCAGGTCAAATAGGAACGGAATTCAGGACAATTTTTTTTTTCTCTTTCTCAGCCTATCTCCTCTCTGTGTGCATAGAACAAAAGCCGTAATGATTTTTTTTTTTTAATTTGTTGAATTTTTTTGCTATTTTTTCTGGAATTTTCTAGCCGAGGTCGGGTAGGAACGGAATTCGGGACTAGAATTGTTTTTTCTCTTTCTCAGCATATCTCATCCCAGTTTCGATAGAAATACTGCCGGAATGATGTTGTTTAGTTTCTTGAATTTTTTTCTATTTTTTTGGAACTTTCTAGCTTGGGTCGGATAAGAACGAAATTCGGGAGTAAATTTTTTTTCTCTTTATCGGCCTATCTTATCCCGGTTTTAAAATAAATAATTCAGGAATGATGTTTTTTAATTTTTTGAATATTTTTGCTATTTTATTGGAATTTTCTAGCTCTGGTCGGGTTGGAACGGTGTTCGGGACTAAAATTATTTTCTCTCTTTCTCGGTCTATCTCATCCCGGTTTGGATAGAAATAAGGTCGGAATGATGATTTTTAATTTTTTGAATTTTTTTGGAATTTTCTAGCCGGGGTCGGCAAGGAACGGAATTCGGGACTAAATTTTTTTTTTCTTTTTCTCGACCAATCACATCCCATTTTGGATAGAAATAATGCCAGAATGATGTTTTTTAATTTTTTGAATTTTTTTGCTATTTTTTTTTTTTTGGAATTTTCTAGCCCGGGTAGGGTCAGAATGGAAATCGGGACTAAAATTTTTTTCTCGCTTTCTCGGCATATCTCATCCCGGTTTGGATAGAACTATTAACGGAGTAATGTTTTTCAATTTTTTGGCTATTTTATTTAGAATTTTTTTGCCAGGGTCTAGTAGGAACAAATTCGGGACTAAAATATTTTTCTCTCTTTCTCGGCCTCTCTCGTCCCGGTTTAGATAGAAATAATGACGGAATGATGTTTTTTAATTTTTAGAACTTTATCGCTCTTTTTTTGGAATTTTCTAGCTCGGGTCGGGTCGGAACGGAATTGGGGTCTAATTTTTATTTTTTATTTTATTTTTTATTTTTTATTTTTTATTTTTTTTTCTCTTTCTCAGCCTATCTAATCCCGGTTTGGATAGAAATAATGCCGGAATGATGTTTTTTAATATCTTGAATTTTTTTCTATTTTTTTTGGAATTTTCTAGCCCGGGTCAGGTTGGAACGGAATCCGGGACTAAAATTTTTTTCTCAATTTCTCGGCCTATCTCATTCCGGTTTCGATAGAAATAATGCCAGAATGACGTTTTTTTAATTTTTTTCTATTTTTCTAGATTTTTCTAACTCGGGTCGGGTAGGAACGGTATTCGGGACTAAATTTTTTTTCTCCTTTTCTCGGCCTATCTCATCCCAGTTTGGATAGAAATAGGGCCGAAATGATGATTTTCAATCTTTTGAATTTTTTGGCTATTTTTTTGAAATTTCTTAGCCCGGGTCGGCTACGAACGGAATTCGGGACTAAATTTTTTTTCCCTCCTTCTCGGTTTGGATAGAAATAATGCCGGAATTAGGTTTTTTAATTTTTTGATCTTTCTTGCTATTTTTTTTGGAATTTTCTAGCCTGAGTTGGGTAGGAACGGAATTCTGGACTAAAGTTTTTTTCACTTTTTCTCGGCCTATCTCATCTCGGTTTCGAATGAAATAATGCTGGAATAATGTTTTTAAATTTTTTAATTGTTTTGCTATTTTTTTTGGAATTTTCTTGCCTGGGTTATGTAGGAACGGAATTCGAGATTAAATTTTTTTCTCTTTCTCGGCTTATCTAATCCCGGTTTGGATGGAAATAATGCTGGAATGATGTGTTTTAATTTTTTGAATTTTTTTGCGATTCTTTTTCGAATTTTCTTGCCCGAGTTTGTAGAAACGGAATTTGAGATTAATTTTTTTTTTCTCTTTCTTGGCCTATCTCATCCCGGTTTCAATAGAAATAATGCCGGTATGATGTTTTTGAATTTTTTTACTATTTTTTTTTTTGGAATTTTCTTGCCCGGGTCAGGTAGGAACAGAATTCGGAATTAAAATTTTTTTTTTCTCTTTCTCAGCCTATTTCATCTCTGTTTGGATAGAAATAAAGCCGTAATGATATTTTTTAATTTGTCGAAATTTTATTGCCATTTTTTTTTAATTTTCTAGCTCGGGTCGGGTAGGAACGGAATTCGGGACTAAAATTTTTTTCTCTCTTTCTCTGCCAATCTCGTCCCCATTTGGATAGAAATAATGCCGGAATGTTGTTTTTTCATTTCCTGAATTTTTTTTCTCTTTCTTTGGGAATTTCTAGCCTGGGTCGGGTTGGAACGGAATTCGGGAGTAAATTTTTTTTTCTTTCTCGGCCTATCTCATCCCGGTTTCGATAGAAATAATGCCAAAATGATATTTTTTAATTTATTGAATATTTTTGCTATTTTATTCGAATTTTCTAGCCTGGGTCGGGTTGGAACGGTATCTCATCCCAGTTTGGATAGAAATAAGGCCGGAATGATGATTTTTAATTTCTTGAATTTTTTTGCTATTTTTTTGGAATTTTCTTGTCCAAGTCGGGTAGGAATGTAGTTCGGGACAAAAATTTTTCTCTCTCTTTCTCAGCTAATCTCATCCCAGTTTGGATAGAAATACTGCCGGAATGATGTTTTTTAAATTCTTGAAATTTTTTGCTATTCTTTTCGACTTTTATTGCCCGGGTCGGGTCGGAACGAAGTTTGGGACAAATTTTTTTTCCCCTTTTCTTGACCTATTTCATCTCGGTTTCAATAGAAATAATGCCTAAATGATGTTTTTTAATTTCTTGAATTTTTTTCTATTTTTTTGGTAATTTTCTAGCCCAAGTCTGGTTGGAACGGAATTAGGGATTAAAATTTTTTTCTCTCTTTCTCAGCCAATCTCATCCTGGTTTGGATAGAAATAATGCCGGAATGATGTTTTTTAATTTCTTGAAATTTTTCTATTTTTTTAGGAATTTTATAGCTCGAGTCGGGTTGGAATGGAATTCGGGACTAAAATTTTTTTCTTTCTCAACCTATCTCATCCAAGTTTCGTTAGAAATAAAGCCAGAATGATGTTTTTTAGTTTTTTGAATTTTTATGCTATTTTTTTTGGAATTTTCTGGTCCGGGTCGGGTAGGAACAGTATTCGGGACAAAATTTTTTTTCACTCTTTCTCGACCTATCTCATCCCGGTTTGGACAGAAATAAGGCCGGAATGATAATTTTTAATTTTTTGATTTTTTTTGGAATTTTCTAGCCCGGGTCGGTAGGAATGGAATTCAGGACTAAAATTTTTCTCTCTTTCTCGGCCTTTCTCTTCCCGGTTTCGAAAGAAATAATTCCGGACTGATGTATTTTAATTTTTGAATTTTTTTACTATTTTTTATGGAATTTTCTTGCCCGGGTCAGGTAGGAACGGAATTCAGGACTAAATTTTTTTTTTTTCTCTTTCCCGGCCTATCTCATACCGGTTTGGATAGAAATAATGCCAGAATGATGTTTTTCAATTTTTTGAATTTTTTTTCTATTTTTTTGGAATTTTCTTGCCCGGGTCGGGTAGGAACGGTATTCGGGTCTAAAATTTTTTTCCCTCTTTCTTGGCCTACCTCCTCCCGGTTTGGATAGAAATAATTCCGGAATGATATTTTTTAATTTCTTGAATTTTTTTGCTATTTTTTTTAGAATTTTCTAGCCCGGGTCAGGTAGGAACGAAATTCAGGAATAAAATTTTTTTCTCTCTTTCTCGGCCTATCTCATCCCAGTTTTGATAGAAATAATGCTGGAATGATGTTTTTTAGTTTTTTGAATTTTTTTGCTTTTTTTTTTGGAATTTTCTCGCTCGGAACGAAATTCGAGGCTAAAATGTTTTTTTTCTCGCTTTCACAGCTTATCTCATCATGGTTTGGATAGAAATAATGCCGGAATGATGTTTTTTAATTTTTTGAAATTTTTTGCTATTTTTTTTGGAATTTTCTTGGTCGGGTCGTGTAGGAACGGAATTGGGGAATAAATTTTTTCTTTCTTTCTCGGCCAATCTAATCCTGGTTTGGATGGAAATAATGCCGAAATAGTGTGTTTTAAATTTTTGAATTTTTTTGCGATTCTTTTTTGAATTTTCTAACCCTGGTCGGGTAGGAACGAAATTGGAGACTAAATTTCTTTCCTCTCTTTCTCAGCCTATCTCATCCCGGTTTGGATAGAAATAATGCCGGAATGATGTTTTTTTAATTTCTTGAACTTTTTTGCTATTTTTTTGGAATTTTATTGCTCGGGTCGGGTAGGAACGGAATTCGGGACTAAATTTTTTTTCTCTTTTTCTAGACCTATCTCATCCCGGTTTGGATAGAAATAATGTCGGAATGATGTTTTTTAATTTTATGAATTTTTTTGCAATTTGTTTTGGAATTTTCTTGCCTGGGTGGGGTAGGAACAGAATTCGGGACTAAATTTTTTTTCTCTCTTTCTCGGCCTACCTCATCCCGGTTTGGATAGAAATAATGCCGGAATGATGTTTTTTAATTTCTTGAATTTTTTTTTTTCTATTTTCTTTGGAATTTTCTAGCCTGGGTCGGGTAGGAACGGAATTCGGGACAAAATTTTTTTCCTCTCCTTCTCGGCCTATCTCATCCCAGTTTCAATAGAGATAATGACGGAATGATGATTTTTAATTCTTTTTAACTTTATTGATATTTTTTTTTAATTTCCTAGTCCGGGTAGAGTTGGATCGGAATTCTGGACTAAAATTTATTTCTCTTTTTCTAGGCCTATCTCATCCCGGTTCGGATAGAAATAATGACGGAATGATGTTTTTTAATTTCTTGAATTTTTTTGCTTTTTTTTTTTTTGGAATTTTCTAGCCTGGGCTAGGTAGGAATGGAATTCGGAAATAATTTTTTTTTTTCTCTCCTTCTTGTCCTTTCTCATCCGGGTTTAGAAAGAAATATTGCCGGAATGATGGAGTTTTTTAATTTTTTGAATTTTTTTGCTATTTGTTTTGGAATTTTCTTGCCCAGGTCAGGTAGGAACAGAATTTGGGACTAAAATTTTTTTCCCTCTTTCTCGGCCCTCATCCCGGTTTGAATAGAAATAATGCCGGAATGATGTTTTTTAATTTCTTGAATTTTTTTGCTATTTTCTTTGGAATTTTCTAGCCTGGGTCGGGTAGGAACAGAATTCGGGACAAAATTTTTTTTCTCTCGTTCTCGGCCTTTCTCATCCGGGTTTGGAAAGAAATATTGTCGGAATGACGGAGTTTTTTTAATTTTTTGAATTTTTTTGCTTTTTTTTTTTTTGGAAGTTTCTAGCCCGGGTCAGGTAGGAACGGAATTCAGGACAAAATTTTTTTTCTCTCTTTCTCATCCTATCTCATCCCGGTTTCGATAGAAATAATGCAGGAATGATGATTTTTAATTCTTTTTAATTTTATTGCTATTTTTTTTTAATTTCCTAGTCCGGGTAGGGTAGGATCGGAATTCTGGACTAAAATTTATTTCTCTATTTCTCGATCTATCTCATCCCGATTTGGATAGAAATAATGCCGGAATGATGTTTTTTAATTTCTTGAATTTTTTTGCAATTTTTTTTGGAATTTTCTTGCCCGGGTTGGGTAGGAACGGGATTCGGGACTAAAATTTTTTTTTTTCCCTTTCTCGGCCTATCTATTCCTGGTTTGGATGGAGATAATGCTGGAATAATGTGTTTTAATTTTTTGAATTTTTTTACTATCCTTTTCGAATTTTCAAGCCCTGGTCGGCTAGGAGCGGAATTCGTGACTAATTTTTTTTTTTTCTTTCGCGGCCTCTCTCATCCTTGTTTGGAAAAAAATAATGCCCGAATGATGTTTTTTAGTTTTTTGAACTTTTTCGCTATTTTTTTAGAATATTCTAGCCCGGGTCGGGTAGGAACGATATTCGACACTAAAATCTTTTTTTATAATGCCGGAATGATGTTTTATAATTTCCTGAATTTTTTTCTTGTTTTTGAGAATTTTCTAGCCCGGGTCGAGTTGGAACGGTATTCGGGACTAAAATTTTTTTATCCCTTTCTCGGCCTATCTCATCCCGGTTTCGATAAAAATAATGCCGGAATGTTGTTTTTTAGTTTTTTGAATTTTTTAGTTTTTTTTTTTTTTAATTTTATTTCCCGGGTCGGTAGGAACGGAATTCGGGACTAAATTTTTTTCTTTTTCTGTCGACCTATCTCGGCCTATCTAATCCCGGTTTGGATGGAGATAATGCCGGAATGATGTTTTTTAATTTTTTTGCTATTTTTTTTGGAATTTTCATGCCCGGGTCCAGTAGGAACGAAGTTCGGGAGCAAATTTTCTTTTTTCTTTCTCGGCCTATCTAATCCTGGTTTAGGTGGAGATAATGCCGGAATGATGTTTTTGAATTTTTTTGCTATTTTTTTTGGAATTTTCATGCTCGGGTCTAGTAGGAACGGAATTCAGGACCAAAATTTTTTTTTTTCTTTCTCGGCTTATCTAATCCCAGTTTGGGTGGAAATAATGCCCTAATAATGTGTTTTAATTTTTTGAATTTTTTCGCGATTCTTTTTCGAATTTTCGAGCCCTGGTCAGGTAGGAACGGAACTCAAGAATAATTTTTTTTTTCTCTTTCTCGGCCTATCTCATCCCGGTTTGGATAGAAATAATGTTGAATGATGTTTTTTAACCTTTTGGAATCTTATTGCCCAGGTCGCGTAAGAACGAAATTCGGGACTAAAATTTTTTTTTCTTTTTTTGGACCTATCTCATCCCGGTTTGGATAGAAATATTGTCGGAATGATGTTTTTTTTTTAATTTTTTTGCTATTTTTTTTGCAATTTTCTTGCCCGGGTTGGGTACGAACGGAATTCGGGGCTAAATTTTTTATTTTCCCTCTCTCGGCCTATCTAATCCCGGTTTGGATGGAAATAATGCCGAAATAATGTGTTTTAATTTTTTGAATTTTTTTGCGATTCCTTTTCGAATTTTCTAGCCCTAGTCGGGTAGGAACGGAATTCGAGACTAAATTTTTTTTCTTTCTTTCTCAGCCTATCTCATCCCAGTTCGGATAGAAATAATGCCGGAATGATGTTTTTTAATTTCTTGAATTTTTTGTTATTTTTTTTTGGAATTTTCAAGCCTAGGTCGGGTAGGAACGGAATTCGGGACAAATTTTTTTTTTTTCTCTTTCTCGGCCTCTCTGATCCTGGTTTGGATGGAAATAATGCCGGAATAATGTGTTTCAATTTTTTGAATTTTTTCGCGTTTCTTTTTCGAATTTTCTAGCACTGGTCGGGTAGGAACGGAATTCGGGACTAAATTTTTTTTCTCTTTTTATGGACCTTTCTCATCCCGATTTGGATAGAAATAATGCCGGAATGATGTTTTTTAATTTAAAGAATTTTTTTTCTATTTGTTTTGGAATTTTCTTGCCCGGGTCTGGTTGGAACGGAATTAGGGACTAAATTTTTTTTTTTCTCTTTCTCGGCCTACCTCATCCCGGTTTGGATAGAAATAATGCCAGAATGATGTTTTTTTAATTTCTTGAATTTTTTTGCTATTTTCTTTGGAATTTTCTAGCTTGGGTCGTGTAGGAACGGAATTCGGGACAAAAAATTTTTTCTCTCTTTCTTGGGCTATCTCATCCCCGTTTTGATAGAGATAATGCCGGAATGATGATTTTTAATTCTTTTTAATTTTATTGATATATTTTTTTAATTTCCTAGTCCGGGTAGACTAGGATCAGAATTTTGGACTAAAATTTATTTCTCTTTTTCTTGGGCTATCTCAACCCGTTCGGATAGAAATAATGACGGAATGATGTTTTTTTTTATTTCTTGAATTTTTTTGCTATTTTTTTTGGAATTTTCTAGTCTGGGTCAGGTAGGAACGGAATTCGAGAATAATTTTTTTTTCTCTCTTTATCGGCCTATCTCATCCTGGTTTCGATAGAAATAATGCCGGAACGATGTTTTTTAGTTTTTTGAATTTTTTGCTCTTTTTTTTGGAATTTTTCACCCGGGTCGGGTAGGAACGGAATTCGAGACTAAAATGTTTTTTTCTCGCTTTCACAGCCAATCTCAGCACGGTTTGGATCGAAATAATGCCGGAATGATGTTTTTTAATTTCTTGAATTTTTTCTATTTTTTTGGGAATTTTCTAGCCCAGGTCAGGTAGGAACGGAATTCGGGACTAAAATTTTTCTCTCTCTTCCTCAGCCTATCTTATCCCGCTTTGGATAGAAATAATACCGGAATGATGTTTTTAATTTCTTGAATTTTTTTGCTATTTTTTTTGAAATTTTCTAACCCGGTTTGGGAAGGAACGAAATTCGGGAATAAATTTTTTTTTCCTTTCTCTTTGCCTATCTCATCCCGGTTTCAATAGAAATAATGCCAGAATGATGTTTTTTTAATTTTTTTGCTATTTTTTTTTTAAATTTTCTTGCCCAGGTCAGATAGGAACGAAATTCAGGACAATTTTTTTTTCTCTTTCTCAGCCTATCTCCTCTCTGTTTGCATAGAACAAAAGCCGTAATGATTTCTTTTTTTTAATTTGTTGAATTTCTTTGCTATTTTTTCTGGAATTTTCTAGCCCAGGTCGGGTAGGAACGGAATTCGGGACTAGAATTGTTTTTTCTCTTTCTCAGCATATCTCATCCCAGTTTCGATAAAAATACTGCCGGAATGATGTTGTTTAATTTCTTGAATTTTTTTCTATTTTTTTGGAACTTTCTAGCCTGGGTCGGATAAGAACGAAATTCGGGACTAAATTTTTTTTCTCTTTATCGGCCTATCTCATCCCGGTTTTAAAATAAATAATTCAAGAATGATGTTTTTTAATTTTTTGAATATTTTTGCTATTTTATTGGAATTTTCTAGCTCTGGTCGGGTTGGAACGGTGTTCGGGACTAAAATTATTTTCTCTCTTTCTCGGCCTATCTCATCCCGGTTTGGATAGAAATAAGGTCGGAATGATGATTTTTAATTTTTTGAATTTTTTTGGAATTTTTTAGCCGGGGTCGGCAAGGAACGGAATTCGGGACTAATTTTTTTTTTTCTTTTTCTCGACCAATCACATCCCATTTTGGATAGAAATAATGCCGGAATGATGTTTTTTAATTTTTTGAATTTTTTTGCTATTTTTTTTTTTTTGGAATTTTCTAGCTTGTGTAGGGTCGGAATGGAAATCGGGACTAAAATTTTTTTCTCGCTTTCTCGGCATATCTCATCCCGGTTTGGATAGAACTATTAACGGAGTAATGTTTTTCTATTTTTAGGATTTTTTGGCTATTTTATTTAGAATTTTTTTGTCAGGGTCTAGTAGGAACAAATTCGGGACTAAAATATTTTTCTCTCTTTCTCGGCCTCTCTCATCCCGGTTTAGATAGAAATAATGACGGAATGATGTTTTTTAATTTTTAGAACTTTATCGCTCTTTTTTTGAATTTTCTAGCCCGGGTCGGGTCGGAACGGAATTGGGGTCTAAATTTTTTTTTTCTCTTTCTCAGCCTATCTAATCTCGGTTTGGATAGAAATAATGCCGGAATGATGTTTTTTAATATCTTGAATTTTTTTCTATTTTTTTTGGAATTTTCTAGCCCGGGTCGGGTTGGAACGGAATCCGGGACTAAAATTTTTTTCTCAATTTCTCGGCCTATCTCATTCCGGTTTCGATACAAATAATGCCAGAATGACGTTTTTTAATTTTTTCTATTTTTTTAGATTTTTGTAGCTCGGATCGGGTAGGAACGGTATTCGGGACTAAAATTTTTTTTCTCCTTTTCTCGGCCTATCTCATCCCAGTTTGGATAGAAATACAGCCGAAATGATGATTTTTAATCTTTTGAATTTTTTGGCTAGTTTTTTGGAATTTCTTAGCCTGGGTCGGCTACGAACGGAATTCGGGACTAAATTTTTTTTCCCTCCTTCTCGGTTTGGATAGAAATAATGCCGGAATTAGGTTTTTTAATTTTTTGATCTTTCTTGCTATTTTTTTGGAATTTTCCAGCCTGAGTTGGGTAGGAACGGAATTCTGGACTAAATTTTTTTTTTTTTTCCAGTTTTTCTCGGCCTATCTCATCTCGGTTTCGAATGAAATAATGTTGGAATGATTTTTTTAAATTTTTTAATTGTTTTGCTATTTTTTTTGGATTTTTCTTGCCCGGGTTAGGTAGGAACGGAATTTGAGACTAAATTTTTTTTCTTCTCTTTCTCGGCTTATCTAATCTCGGTTTGGATGGAAATAATGCCGGAATGATGTGTTTTAATTTTTTGAATTTTTTTGCGATTCTTTTTCGAATTTTCTTGCCCGAGTTTGTAGAAACGGAATTCGAGATTAAATTTTTTTTTTCTCTTTCTCGGCCTATCTCATCTCGGTTTCAATAGAAATAATGCCGGTATGATGTTTTTGAATTTTTTTACTATTTTTTTTTGGAATTTTCTTGCCCGGGTCAGGTAGGAACAGAATTCGGAATTAAAATTTTTTTTTCTCTTTCTCAGCCTATTTCATCTCTGTTTGGATAGAAATAAAGCTGTAATGGTATTTTTTAATTTGTTGAAATTTTTTTGCCATTTTTTTTTAATTTTCTAGCTCGGGTCGGGTAGGAACGGAATTCGAGACTAAAATTTTTTTCTCTCTTTCTCTGCCAATCTCATCCCGATTTGCATAGAAATAATGCCGGAATGATGTTTTTTCATTTCTTGAATTTTTTTTCTCTTTCTTTGGGAATTTCTAGCCCGGGTCGAGTTGGAACGGAATTCGAGAGTAAATTTTTTTTTCTTTCTCGGCCTATCTCATCCCGGTTTCGATAGAAATAATGCCAGAATGATATTTTATAATTTTTTGAATATTTTTGCTATTTTATTCGAATTTTCTAGCCTGGGTCGGGTTGGAACGGTATCTCATCCCAATTTGGATAGAAATAAGGCCGGAATGATGATTTTTAGTTTTTTGAATTTTTTTTGAATTTTCTAGCCCTGGTCGGGTAGGAACGGAATTCAGGACTAAAATTTTTTTCTCGCTTTCTCGGCCCATCTCATCCCGGTTTGGATTGAAATAATGCCGGAATGGTATCTCATTACGGTTTGGATAGAAACATTAACGAGATGATGTTTTTTTTTAATTTTTTTTGATTTTTTGGCTATGTTATTTGGAATTTTATTGCCGGGGTCAGGTAGGAACAAATTCGGGACTAAAATATTTTTTTTCTATTTCTCGGCCTTTCTCATCTCGGTTTGGATAGAAATAATGCCGGAATGATGTGTTTTAATTTTTTGAATTTTTTGTGGAATTTTCTGGCCCGGGTCGGGTAGGAACGGAAACCAGGACTAAAATTTTTCTCTCTTTCTCGGGCCATCTCATCCCGGTTTGGATTGAAATAATGCCGGAATGTTGTTTTCTAATTTTTGAATTTATTTACTATATTTTTTTTAATTTTCTTGCCCGGGTCGGGTAGGAACGGAATTCGGGACTAAAATTTTTTTTTTCTCTCTTTCCCGTCCTATCTCATCCCGGTTTGGATTGAAATAGTGCCGGAATGATGTTTTTTAATTTTTTGAACTTTTTTGCTATTTTTTTGGAATTTTCTAGCCTGTGTCGGGTAGGAACGGAATTCGGGACTAAAATATTTTTTTCTCTTTCTCGGCCTATCTCATCCTGGTTTCGATAGAAATAATGCCAGAATGATGTTTTTTAATTTCTTGAACTTTTTTGCTATTTTTTTTTTTTGAATTTTCTAGCCTAGGTTGGGTTGGAACGGAATCTGGGATTAAAATTTTTTTCTCCCTTTCTCGGCCTATCTCATTCTGGTTTCGATAGAAATAATGCCAGAATGATGTTTTTTAAATTTTTGAATTTTTTCTATTTTTTTAGATTTTAATAGACCGGGTCTGGTTGGAACGGTATTCGGGACTAAAATTTTTTTCTCTTTTTCTCAGCCTATCTTATTCCGGTTTGCATAGAAATAGGGCCGGAATGATGATTTTTAATTTTTTGAATTTTTTGGCTATTTTTTTGGAATTTCTTTGTCCGGGTCGGGTACGAACGGAATTTGGGACTCAATTTTTTTTTTCTCTTTGTCCGCCTATCTCATCCCGCTTTGGATAGGAATAATGCCAGAATGATGTTTTTTAATTTCTTGATTTTTTTTGGAATTTTCTAACCCGGTTCTGGTAGGAACGAAATTCGGGGCTAAAATTTTTTCCCCTCTTTCATGGCCTATCTGATCCTGGTTTCAATAGAAATAATGCAGGGATGATGATTTTGAATTTTTTCTATTTTTTTTCAAATTTTCTTGCCCAGGTCGGGTACAAGCGGAATTCGGGACTAAATTTTTTTTTTTTCTCTTTCTCTGCCTATCTCATCTCTGTTTGGATAGAAATAAACCGTAATGATATTATTTAATTTGCTGAATTTTTTTTGCTATTTTTTTTTTGAATTTTCTAGCCTGGATCGGGTAGGAACGAAATTCGGGATTAAATTTTTTTTCTCTCTTTCTCGGCCTATTTCATCCCAGTTTCGATAGAAATAATGCCAGAATGATGTTTTTTAATTGCTTTAATTTTTGTGCTATTTTTTTTGAAATTTTCTTGCCTGTGTCAGGTAGGAACGAAATTCGGGACTAAAATTTTTTTTTCTCTTTCTCAGCCAATCTCATCCCGATTTGGATAGAAATAATGGCAGAATTATATTTTTTAATTTTTGAATATTTTTGCTATTTTTTTGGAATTTTGTAGCCCAGGTCGGGTTGGAACGGTTTTCGGAACTAAAATTTTTCTCTCTTTCTCGGCCTATCTCATCCCAGTTTGGATGGAAATAAGGCCGGAATGATGATTTTTAATTTTTAGAAGTTTTTTGTAATTTTCTAGCCCTGGTCGGGTAGGAACGGAATTCGGAACTAAAATTTGTTTCTCGCTTACTCGTCATATCTCATCCTGGTTTGGATAGAAATATTAACAAAATGATGTTTTTTAATTTTTTGGATTTTTTGGCTATTTTATTTGGAATTTTTTTGCCAGGGTCGGGTAGGAACAAATTCTGGACTAAAATATTTTTCTCTCTTTCTCGGCCTCTCTCTTCCCGGTTTGGATAGAAATAATGCCGGAATGATTTGTTTAACTTTTTTGAATTTTTTGTTGAATTTTCTAGCTCAGGCCCGGTAGGAACGGAATTTGGGACTAAAATTTTTCTCTCTTTCTCGGCCTTATCTCATCTCGGTTTGGATAGAAATAATGCCGGAATGTTGTTTTTTAATTTTTGATTTTTTTTACTATTCGTTTTAGAATTTTCTTGCCTGAGTCAGATAGGAACGGAATTCAGGACTAAATTTTTTTTTTCTTTCTCGGCCTATCTCATCCCGGTTCCAATAGAAATATTGTCGGAATGATGTTTTTTAATTTCCTGAATTTTTTTGCTATTTTTTTTTGGAATTTTCTTACCCGAGTCAGGTAACAATGGAATTCAGGACTAAATTGTTATTTTTCTCTTTCTTGGCCTATCTCAATCTGGTTTTAATAGAAATAATGCCGGAATGATGTTTTTTAATTTCTTCAACTTGTTTGCTATTTTTTTAGAATTTTCTAGCCCGGGTCAGGTAGGAACGGAATTCGGGACTAAAATTTTTTTTTTTTCCCTTTCTCAGCCAATCTCATCCCACTTTGGATAGAAATAATGCCGGAATGATGTTTTTAATTTCTTTAGTTTTTTTGCTATTTTTTTTTTTTTTACTTTTCTAGTTCGGTTCGGGTAGGAATGGTATACAGGACTAAATTTTTTTTCCCTCTTTCTCGGCCTATCTCATCCTGGTTTCAATAGAAATAATGCCAGAATGATGTTTTTTATTTTTTGAATTTTTTGCTATTTTTTTAGATTTTTCTAGCCCGGGTCGGGTAGGAACGGTATTCGGAACTAATTTTTTTTTTTTCTTTTCCTCGGCCTATCTCATCCGGGTTTGGATAGAAATAGGGCCGGAATGATGTGTTTTAATTTTTTGGCTATTTTTTTGGAATTTTCTAGCCCGGGTCGGGTAGGAACAGAATTCGGGACTAATTTTTTTTTTTTTTCTCTTTCTCAGCCTATCTCATCCCGGTTTGGATAGAAAAATTTCGGAATGATGTTTTTTAATTTCTTGAATTTTTCTGCCATTTTTTTTGGAATTTTCAAGCTCGGGCTTGGTTGGAACGGAATTCGGGACGAAATTTTTTTCTCTCCCATTCTTGGCCTATCTCATCCCAGTTTCGATAGAAATAATGCCAAAATGATGTTTTTTAATTTTTTGAATTTTTTTGCTAATTTTTTAGATTTTTCTAGCTCGGGTCGCGTAGGAACCGTATTCAGGACTAAAATTTTTTTCTATTTTTCTCGGCCTATCTCATCCTGGTTTGGATAGAAATAGGGCCGGAATGATGATTTTTAATTTTTCGAATTTTTTGGCTATGTTGTTGGAATTTTCAAGCCCAGGTCAGTAGGAATGGAATTTGGGATTAAATTTTTTTTCTTTCTTTCCCGTCCTATCTAATCCCGGTTTTGATAGAAATAGTGCCGAAATGATATTTTTTAATTTTTTGAACTTTTTTGCTATTTTTATTGGAATTTTCTAGCCTGAGTCAGGTAGGAACGGATTTCGGGACTAAAATTTTTTTCTCTCTTTCCCGGCCAATCACATCCCGGTTTCGATAGAAATAATGCCGGAATGACATTTTTCAATTTCTTGAATTTTTTTGTTATTTTCTTTGGAATTTTCTAGCCCGGGACGGGTAGGAACGGAATTCGGGACTAAAATTTTCTTCTCTCATTCTCGGCCTTTCTCATCCCGATTTGGAAAGAAATATGTTAGAATGATAGTTTTTTTATTTTTTGAATTTTTTTGCTTTTTTTTTGGAATTTTCTCGTCGAGTAGGGTAGGAACGGAATTCGAGACTAAATGTTTTTTTTCTCGCTTTCACACCTATCTCATCCCGATTGGATAGAAATAATGCCGGAATGATGTTTTTTAATTTCTTGAATTTTTTTTTTTTTTTTTGGAATTTTCTAGCTTGAGTCGGGTTGGAACGGAACTCAGGACTAAAATTTTTCTCTCTTTCTCGGTCTATCTCATCCTGGTTTCGATAGAAATAATGTTAGAATGATGTTTTTTGATTTTTGGAATTTTCTAGCCCATGTCGGGTAGGAATGGAATTCGGGACTAAAATTGTTTTCCCTCTTTCTCGACCTATCTCATCCCGGTTTCAATAGAAATAATGCTGAAATGATGTTTTTTAATTTTTTGAATTATTTTGCTATTTTCTTTTTGAATTTTCTTGGTCGGGTCGGGTAGGAACGGAATACGGGACTAAAATTTTTTTCTCTCTTTGTCGGCCTATCTAATCCCGGTTTCGATGGAGATAATGCCGGAATGATGTTTTTGAATTTTTTGCTATTTATTTTTTGAATTTTCTTGCTCGGGTCGGGTAGGAACGAAATTCGGGACTAAAATGTTTTTCTCTCATTGTCGGCCTACCTCATCCTGGTTTGGATAGAAATAATACCGGAAAGATGTTTTTTAATTTTTGAATTTTTTTGCTATTTTTTTTGGAATTTTCTTGCCCAGGTCGAGTATGAACGAAATTCGGGAATAAAATTTTTTTTTTCTCTTTCTCAGCCTATCTCATCCCGGTTTTAATTGAAATAATGCTGGAATGATGTTTTTTAGTTTCTTGAATTTTTTTGCTATTTTTTTTTCCTCTTTCTCGGCCTATCTCATCCTAGTTTTAATAGAAATAAGGCTGGAATGATGTTTTTTAATTTCTTGAATGTTTTTGCTATTTTTTTGGAATTTTCTTACCCGGGTCGGGCATGAATGGAATTCGAGACTAAATTTTTTTTTTCTTTCTCGGCCTATCTCATCCCGGTTTTAATAGAAATAATGCCCAAATGATGTTTTTTAGGTTTTTGAATTTTTTTGCTTTTTTTTTTTTGGAATTTTCTCACTCGGGTCAAATAGGAACGGAATTCGAGCCTAAAATTTTTTTCACACTTTCTCGTCCTATCTCATCCCGGTTTTAATAGAAATAATGCCATGATGATGTTTTTTAATTTCTTGAATTTTGTTACTATTTTTTTTTGAATTATCTTACCCGGGTCGGGTTGGAATGGAATTCGGGACTAAATTTTTTTTTTTTCTCTTTCTCAGCCAATCTCATCCCGGTTTCGATAGAAATACAGCCAGAATGATGTTTTTTAATTTTTGGAATTTTTATGCTATTTTTTTGGAATTTTCTAGCCCGGGTCGGGTAGGAACGGTATTCGGGACTAAATCTTTTTTCCCTCTTTCTCGGCCTATCTCATCCCGGTTTAGAAAGAAATAAAGCCGGACTGATGATTTTTAATTTTTAGAATTTTTTGCTATTTTTTTTTTTTTGGAATTTTCTAGCCCGGGTCAGGTAGGAACGGAATTTGGGACTAAATTTTTTTATTTTTGTCTTTCTCGGCCTATCTCATCCCGGTTTGGATAGAAACAATGCCGGAATGATACTTTTTAATTTCTTGAATTTTTTTGCTATTTTTTTTGGAATTTTCTAGCCCGGGTCGGGTAGGAACGGAATTCGGGACTAAAATTTTTTTTTCTCTTTCTCGGCCTACCTCATCTCGGTTTGGATAGAAATAATGCCGGAATGATGTTTTTTAATTTCTTGAATTTTTTTGCTATTTTCTTTAGAATTTTCTTGCCCAGGTCGAGTAGGAACGGAATTCGGGACTAAATTTTTTGTCTCTCGTTCTCGGCCTTTCTCATCCCGGTTTGGAAAGAAATATTGCCGGAATGATGGAGTTTTTTAATTTTTTGAATTTTTTTTGCTATTTTTTTTTGGAATTTTCTGGCCCAGTTCGGGTAGGAACGAAATTCGGGACTAAAATTTTTTTCCCTCTTTCTTGGCCTATCTCATCCCAGTTTCAATAGAAATAATGTCGGAATGATGTTTTTGAAATTTTTTTGCTATTGTTTTTGGAATTTTCTTGCCCGGGTCAGGTAGGAACGGAATTCGGGACTAAATTTTTTTTTTTTCTCTTTCTCAGCCAATCTCATCTCTGTTTGGATAGAAATAAAGCTGTAATGATATTTTTTTAATTTGTTGAATTTTTTTGCTATTTTTTTTGGAATTTTCTAGCCCGGGTCGGGTAAAAACAGTATTCGGGACTAAATTTTTTTTATCTCTTTCTCGGCCTATTTCATCCCGTTTTGGATAGAAAAAAATGCCGGAATGATGATTTTTAATTTTATGAATTTTTTTGCTATTTTTTTTTGGAATTTTCTTGCCCAGGTCGATTAGAAACGGAATTCGGGACTAAAATATTTTTTTTTCTCCTTTTCAGTCTATCTCATCTCGGTTTGGATAGAAAGAATGCCGGAATGAAGCCAGGTTGAAGTTTCTGAATTTTATTGCTATTTTTTTGAATTTTCTAACTCGGGTCGTGTAGGAACGGATCGGAATAATTTTTTTTTTTTTTATTCTTTTTCAGCTGGTCTCGATTTGTTTTGGCTTGAGATGAATCAAGATGATGTTTTTTAATTTTTTGAATTGTTTTGCTTTTTTTTTTTTTTTTTTTTAATTTTCTAGCTCGGGTCGGGAAGGAACAGATCGGAACGAAAATTATTTTTTTCTCTATTTTTCAGTTTGTCCCGACCCATTTCGGCTTGAAATGAAGCCGAGATGATGTTTTTTAATTTTTGGCATTTTTTTGCTATTTTTTTTAAAATTTTCTAACTAGGGTCGAGAAGGAACGGATCGGAACGAATTTTTTTATTTTATTTTATTTTTTCATTCTTTTTAGGCCTTTCCCGACCCATTTCGGCTTGAGATGAAGCCAAGATGATGTTTTGTAATTTTTTTGATTTTTTTTTGCTATTTTTTATTGGTATTTTCTAGCTCGAGTCGGGTAGGAACGGATCGGAATGAAATTTCCTTTTTCTTTCTTTTTAGGCCTGTCTCGACCCGTTTCGGCTTGAACTGAAGTTAGGATGTTGGTTTTCATTTTTTTTTTTTTTTAATTTTCTAACTGGGGTCGGGATGGATCGGATTAGAACAATTTTTTTTTTCTTTCTTTTACGGCCTTTATCGACCCATTCCGGCTTGAGATGAAGCCAGGATGATGTTTTGTAATTTTTTTAATTTTTTTGCTATTTTTTTTAAATTTTCTAACTAGGGTCGGGAAGGAACAGATCGGAACGAATTTTTTTTTTCATTCTTTTTAGGCCTTTCCCTACTCATTTCGGCTTGAGATGAGGCCAAGATGATATTTTGTAATTTTTTGGATTACTTTCATATTTTTTTGGGTTTCTATATCTCGGGTCGGGTAGTAATGGATCGGAACAAAAAAAAAATTTCTCTATTATTCGGCCCGTTTCGACAGTTTTTGGCTTGAAATGAATCCAGGTTGAACTTTTTAAATTTTTTTTTTTTTTTTTTTTTAAAATTTTATAAGTCGTGTTGGGTAGGAATGGACCGGAACGAAAATATATATATATATATATTTTTTTTTTCTTTTTCGGCCTGTCTTGACTCATTTCGGCTTGAGGTGAAGCCAGGATAATGTTATGTAATTTTTTTCGATTTTTTTGCTATTTTCTATGGATTTCTATATCTCGGGTTGTGCAGGAACAGATCGGAATGAAAATTATTATTTTTCTCTATTTTTCGGCCCGTCCTTACCCGTTTCGGCTTGAAATGATGCCAGGATGATGTTTTTTGATTTTTTGAATTTTTTTGCTATTTTTTTTGGAATTTTCTAGCTTGGGTCTGGTAGGAACAGATCGGAATGAAATTTTTTTTTTTTTTTTTTTTTTTTTTTTTTTTCGTTCTTTTTCGCCTTTTCCCATCCCGTTTTGGCTTGAAATGAAGCCTGGATTATTTTTTTTTAATTTTTTTAATATTTTTATTAGAATTTTCTAACTCGGGTTAGGTAGGAACGGATCGGAACGAAAATATTTTTTCATTCTTTTCGGCCTTTCTTGTCCCGCTTTGGCTGGAAATGAAGCCGGGATGATGTTTTTAAATTTTTTTGAATTTTTTTGCTTTTTTTTTTCTTTTGTAATTTTCTAGCTCGGGTCGGGTAGGAACGGATTGGAATGAATTTTTTATTTTTTTTTTCATTCTTTTTAGGCCTTTCCCGTCCCGTTTCAGCTTGAAATGAAGCCGCGATGATGTTTTTTTTATTTTTTGAATATTTTTGCTATTTTTTTTGGAATTTTCTAGCTTGGGTCGGGTAGGAACAAATCGGAACGAAATTCTTTTTTTCATTCTTTTTCGGCCTTTCCCGTCTCGTTTCGGCTTTGAATGAAGCCTGGATGATTTTTTTGAATTTTTTTGCTATTTTTTTTGGAATTCACTAGCTCGTGACGGGTCGGAGCAGATTGGAATGAAAAATTTTCTTTTCTATCCTTTTCAGCCTGCCTCGACCCGTTTCGGCTTGGAATGAGGCGAAGATGATGTTTTTCAAACTATTGAATTTTTTTAGCTATTTTGTTTTTTTGAATTCTCTAGCTCGGGTCAGGTAGGAAATAAAATGTTTTTTTTTTTTTTTTTCATTCTTTTTCGGCCATTCTCGTCCCATTTCGGCTTGAAATGAATAGCCTGGATGATGTTTTTGAATTTTTTTGCTATTTTTATTGGAATTCTCAAGTTCGGGTTGGGTTGGAACAGATTGGAACAAAAAAAAATTTCTCTCTCTTTTTCGGCCCATCCAAACCCGTTTCGAATTGAAATGAAGCTAGGATGATGTTTTTTAATTTTTTTGCTACATTTTTTGGAATTTTCTAGCTCGAGTAGGGTAGGAATAGATCGGAACGAAAATTATTTTTTTCTCTATTTTCGGCCCGATCCGACCTGTTTCGGCTTGAAATGAAGCCAGGTTGAAGTTTTTGAATTTTTTTGCTATTTTTATTGGAATTCTCAAGCTCGGGTCGGGTAGAAAAGGATAGGAACGAAAAAAAAAATTTTCATTCTTTTTCGGCCTGTCCCGACCTGTTTTGGCTTGAGATGAAGTTTTTGAATTTTTTTGCTATTTTTATTGGAATTCTCAAGCTCGGGTCAGGTAGAAAAGGATAGGAACGAAAAAAAAAAATTCATTCTTTTTCGGCCTGTCCCGACCTGTTTTGGCTTGAGATGAAGCCAGGATGATGTCTTGTAATTTTTTGGATTTTTTTTGCTATTTTTTTTGGATTTTGATATCTCGGGTCGTGTAGGAACGGATCGAAATGAAAATTATTTTTTTCTCTATTTTTTGGTCTGTCCCGACTTGTTTCGGCTTGAAATGAAGCTAGGATTATGTTTTTAAATTTTTTGAATTTTCTAACTCGGGTCGGGAAGGAACAGATCGGAATGAAATTTTTTTATTCAATCTTTTTCGATCTGTTCCGACTCGTTTCAGCTCGAGATGAAGCTAGGATAAAGATTTTGAATTTTTCGAATTTTTTTGCTATTTTTTTTTGGAATTTTCTATCTCGGGTCGGGTTGGAAAGGATCGGAACGAAATTTTCTTTTTCATTCTTTTTCGGCCTTTCCCGACTCGTTTCGGCTTGAAATGAAGCCTGGATGACGATTTTGAGTTGTTTTTTCTATTTTTTTTGGAATTCTCTAGCTCTGGTCGGGTAGGAACGGATCAGAACGAAATTTTTTCTTTTCTATCCTTTTCGGCTTGTCCGACCCATTTCAGCTTGAAATGAAGCTAGGATGATGTTTTTCAATTTTTTGAATTCTCTAGCTCGGGTTAACTAGGAATATATCGGATAAAAAAAAAAATTTCTCTCTTTTTCGGCCTGTCCTAACCCGTTTCGGTTTGAGATGAAGCAAGAATGATGTTGTGTAATTTTTTGGATTTTATTGCTTTTTTTTTATTTTTTATTTCTCTATCTTGGGTCGGGTAGGTATGGATCGGAATGAAAACTATTGTTTTTCTCTATTTTTCGGCTTGTTCCGACCCGTTTCGGCTTGGAATGAAGCCAGGTTGAAGTTTTTGAATTTTTTTGGATTTCTATATCTTTGGTTGGGTAGGAATGGGTCGGAACGAAATTTTTTTTATTCTCCATTATTCGGCCTGTTCCAACGCGTTTCGGCTTGAAATGAAGCCAGGTTGAATTTTTTTAATTTTTTTGCTATTTTTATAGGAATTCTCTAGCTCGGGTTGGGTAGGAACGGATTAGGACGAAAAAAATTTTCTCTCTCTTTTTCGTCCCATCCCTTCCCGTTTTGGCTTGAAATGAAGCCGGGATGATGTTTTGTAATTTTTTGAATTTTTTTGCTATTTTTTTTGAAATTTTCTAGCTCGGGTCAGGTAGGAACGGATCGGAATGATTTTTTTTTTCATTCTTTTTCAACCTTTCCCATCTCGTTTCGGCTTGAAATGAAGCTAGGATGATGTTTTGTAATTTTTTGGATTTTTTTGCTATTTGTTTTGGATTTCTATAGCTCGGGTCGGGTAGGAATGAATCGGAAGAAAAATTCTTATTTTTCTCTATTTTTCGGCCTATCCCGACCCATTTTGGCTTGAAATGAAGCCAGAATGATGTTTTTTAAGTTTTTCAATTTTTTTGCTATTTTCATTTGAATTTTTCTAACTAGGGTTGGGTAGGAACGGATTGGAACGAAAAAAAAAATTTCATGCTTTTTCAGCCTTTCCCGTCTCGTTTTGGCGTTTAATGAAGCAGGGATGACGTTTTTTTTTTTTTTTTTTGCTATTTTTATTGGACTTCTCTAGCTTGGGTTGGGTAGGAACGGATCGAGAAGAAATATTTTTTTTTCTCTCTTTCTCAACCTGTCCCGACCCGTTTTGGCTTGAAATGAAGCCAGGATGATGTTTTTTATTTTGGTATTTTTTTTGGAATTTTCTAGCTCGGGTCGGGTGGGAACGGATCAGAATGAATTTTTTTTTTTCATTCTTTTTTGGCCTTTCCCATCCCATTTTGGCTTGAAATGAAGCCAGGATGATGTTTTTGAATTTTTTTGCTATTTTTTTTGGAATTCTCTAGCTCGAGTCGGGTAGGAACGGATCGGAACGAAAAGTTTTCTTTTCTATCTTTTTCGGCCTGTCCCATCCCGTTTCGGCTTAAATGAAGCCAGGATGATGTTTTGTAATTTTTGGGATATTTTTGCTTTTTATTTTTTTTTTTTTGGATTTCTATATCTCGAGTTGGGAACGGATCTGAACAAAAATTATTTTTTTCCTCTATTTTTCGGCCCGTTCCGACTCGTTTCAGCTTGAAATGAAGCCAGGTTGAAGTTTTTTAATTTTTTGAATTTTTTTGCTTTTTTTTTTTTTTTTTTTTTTTTAACTCGGGTCGGGTAAGAAGGGATTGGAACGAAATTTTTTTTTTTTTTCATTCTTTTTCAGCCAATCCCGACTCGTTTCGGCTTTAGATGAAGCCAGGATGATGTTTTTTAATTTTTCGAATTTTTTTGCTTTTTTTTTTTTGGAATTTTGTAGCTCGGGTCAGGTAGGAACGTATCAGAATTTTTTTTTTTCCATTCTTTTTCGGCCTTTCCCGTCCCGTTTCGGCCTGAAATGAAGCCTGGATGATGGTTTTCAATTTTTTTGCTATTTTTTTTGGAATTCTCTAGCCCGGGTCATGTACGAATGGATCAGAACGAAAAATTTTCTTTTCTATCCTTTTCGGCCTACCTCGACCCGTTTCAGCTCTAAATGAAGCCAGGATGATGTTTTTCAATTTTTTGAATTTTTTTTGCTATTTTTTTTGAATTCTCTAGCTCGGGTTGGGTAGGAATAGATCGGATCGAAATTTTTTTCTCTCTCTTCTTCGGTCTGTTTCGACCCATTTCGGCTTGAGATGAAGCCAGGATGATGTTTTGTAATTTTTTGGATTCATTTGCTTTTTTTTTTTTTGGAACGGATCAGAACGAAAATTATTTTTTTCTCTATTTTTCGGCCTATTCCGACCCTTTTCGGCTTGAAATGAAGCCAGGTTGAAGTTTTTTTATTCTTTGACTTTTTTTTTGCTATATTTTTTTTAATTTTCTAACTCGGGTCGGGTAGGAATGGATTCGAACGAATTTTTTTTTTTCAATCTTTTTCGACCTGTCCCAACCCGTTTTTGCTTGAGATGAAGTCAGGATGATGTTTTTTTAATTTTTTTGCTATTTTTTTTTTTGGAATTTTCTAACTAGGGTCGGGTAGGAAAGGATCGGAACAAAAATTTTTTTTCTCTCTTCTTCAGCCTGTCCCAACCCGTTTCGGCTGGAGATGAAGTCAGGATGATGTTTTGTAGTTTTTTGGATTTTTTTTGTTTTTTTTTTTATTTTTTGGATTTCTATATCTCGGGTCGGGTAGGAACGGATCGGAATGAAATTATTTTTTTTCTATATTTTTTGGCATGTTCCGACCCATTTCGGCTTGAAATGAAGCCAGGTTGAAGTTTTTTACTTTTTTGAATTTTTTTTTAAAATTTTCTAACTCGGGTTGGGAAGGAACGGATCAAAATGAAAAAAAAATTTTCCTTCTTTTTCGGCCTGTTCCGACCCGTTTCGGCTTCAGATGAAGCTAGGATGATGTTTTTTATTTTTTTGAATTTTTTTGGAATTTTCTAGCTCGGGTCGAGTAGGAACGGATCAGAACGATTTTTTTTTTTTTTTTTTTTTCGGCCTTTCCCATCCTGTTTCGGCTTGAAATGAAGCCTGGATGATGTTTTTAAATTTTTTTGCTATTTTTTTTGGAATTCTCTAGCTCGGGTCGGGTAGGAACGGATCGGAACTAAAATTTTTCTTTGCTATCCTTTTCAGCCTGCCCCGACCCATTTCAGCTTAAAATGAAGCTAGGATGATGTTTTCCAATTTTTTGAATTTTTTTGGAATTCTCTAGCTTGGGTCGGGTAGGAACAAATCGGATCGAAATTTTTTTTTCTCTCTTTTTCGGCCTGTCCCGTCCTGTTTCGGCTTGAGATGAAGCCAGTATGATGTTTTGTAATTTTTTGAATTTTTTTGCTTTTTTTTTTTGAATTTTCTAACTCGGGTCGGGAAGGAACGGCTTGGAACGAAAATTTTTTTTTCTCTCTTTTTCAGCTTGTTCCGGCTCGTTTTGGCTTGAAATGAAGTCAGGATGATTTTTTTAATTTTTTTGCTATTTTTTTTTAAAATTTTCTAGCTCAGGTCAAGTTGTAACGGATCGGTACGAAAATTATTTTTTTCTCTATTATTCAACCCTTTCCGGCCCGTTTCGGCTTGAAATGAAGCCAGGTTGAAGTTTTTTAATTTTTTAAATTTTTTTGCTATTTTTTTTTAATTTTCTAACTCGGGTCGAGTAGGAATGGATCGGAAAGATTTTATTTTATTTTATTTTAATTTTAATTTTTTTTATTATTTTTTCGGCTTGTCTCGGCTCGTTTCGACTTGAGATGAAGCCAGGTTGATATTTTGTAATTTTTTTGCTATTTTTTTTGGATTTCTATATCTCGGGTCGGGTAGAAACGGATTGGAACGAAAATTATTTTTTTCTCTATTATTCGGCCTATTCTGACCCGTTTCGGCTTGAAATGAAGCCAGGTTGAAGTTTTTTAATTTTTTGAATTTTTTTTTTTTTAATTTTCTAACTTGGGTCAGGTAGGAACGGATCGGAACAAAAATTAGTTTTTTCATTCTTTTTCGGCCTGTCCTGACCCGTTTCGGCTTGAGATGAAGTCAGGATGATGTTTTGTAATTTTTTGGATTTTTTTGCTTTTTTTTTTTTTTTTTTTTTTTTGTATTTCTATATCTTGGTTCGTGTAGGAATGGATTGGAACAAAAATTATTTTTTTCTTTATTTTTCGGCCTATCCCGACCCGTTTCGGCTTGAAATGAAGCCAGGATGTTGTTTTTTAATTTTTTTTTGAATTTTTTTACTATTTTTTTTTTTTGAATTTTCTAACTCGGGTCGAGATGGAATGGATCAAAACGATTTTTTTTTTCATTCTTTTGCGGCCTGTTCCGGCCCATTTCGGCTTGAGATAAAGCCAGGATGATTTTTTTTTTTTTTAATTTTTTGAATTTTTTGCTATTTTTTTTGGAATTTTCATGCTGTAAAGATGAAAAATTATATTTATTTAGTTCGACATTTCTTGCACTTATTTTATTATATTTATATATTTTTTATTATATCACATATACTCACTTAGATATGCTTAGTATAATTCTATATGAATAATAAATAATGATTATAAGACACCTTTATAACAATATAAATAACAATATAACAATAACAGGTAAAAATAGTAAATCCAGGTATCCATTTTATGACAAATTTACCCTCTTTTTTTGTGCCTTTCGTGGGCCTAATATTGCCGGCAATTGTGATGGCTTCTTTATCTCTTTATATTCAAAAAGACAAGATTTTTTAGATATCGATATGATGGGGCTAAATCTCATCTATTTTTTTTTTTTTTTCAAGATTTAGACTTAGACCATAACACAGATATCTATTTCTTAGAATAAAATATGTGATGTGGTTTCCCCCGAACACAAAGAAACTATTATTGTTATTCGTGTGTAAACATGATATATGAGTAAATAAATTATAGCTATTTGCAACGAAATCAAATCGGGATCGGGGCGAATGCCTTAAATGTAAAGTGAATATATCTATATGTATGTGGATATCTATAGGAAATCATACGAAATGGATATTATTATTTTATATCTAACCAATTCGATGAATTACTCCTAAAATAAAAGTTCATATCAGAATAGTGCTAGTTGATGAGAGTTATTTCGGTAGCACATAAAAAGTCAAATTAATTTGGGTTATTCTCTCAATTTCAATAAAATGCAACTAGATCTAGTATGAATTGGCGATCAGAACATATAAGGATAGAACTTATAGCAGGGTCTCTTATCAAATTTTCAAGTTGGATAAACAAATCCAATATGTGTGTGTATATATATGGGCTCTGTGCCTAATGGGCAATCTGGGAGTGGGGACTACAATAAGCTTATGCAACTCCAACTCTTTGGCCTAATGGGCAATCAGATTCAGAATCAATCCCACAATTGGATTTGGTGCTCACAAATTAGTATCCGAATGGATCCTCTTAATTACTAAAGCTAAAGCTAAATTGAAAATCCTATGGAAAAAAAATAAAAAAATAAATATTGAATGAAAACTCAAATACCTTACGTGGGTAATTAATCAATGTGGTAGATCCTTTCTATGAGAGAGACTGTCATATAGAAATTCAAAATATTATTCTGGCCCAACAAAAATGTGTTTCTAACTTATAAAAAAAGCTTTAATTTGATCTAATTGACTTGCCTACCTATGGAGAGATTTGAGTGCCATAATATAGGAAATTCTTGTGGGAAAGAACAGATACTTGAAATGGTTATAATTTGATACATTTTCTCTAACTATTCTTTCTTGGTTGTCTCTTTTCTAATGTGCTATATGCCTGTCTTTAGTAAAAAGTTTCTAAAATGTGGTTTCTTGCCTTTTTATAGTAAAATATCGGCTTAGATTGTAGGCAGATTCAAATGATTTAACCTCTTTAACCACAGACATTACTTGGAGTTTATTCCTTCCTGATGTATGATTATCATTCAAGACATTTTTTTTGAAAGTAACAGGATACTTGTGCATGCCTTTCGAACTTTGCTAGGTAGATCTTTTGATTACCACTCCAATACTTTAAGGTGTAGATGCCTTGCTTTGATGCTTTTGCATCTTTGAAGGATAAAGTTTTAGATTCTACACTAGTACAGTCTCAACTAGGCTTCATTTAGAGGAAGTGAATGGAAAGAAAATTCTTGGAAGATTGACAATACAGGATAAAAGTTTTAAGACAAGAATGAGAAAGTTTAAGCAAAATGTAGAGGCTGTAGATTAATACAATCACTGTGGTTATAAAGTCTCCTGAGATTTATTTAAAGGATCATAAATCTTGTATTAATCTACAGCCTCCTGAGATTTATTTAAAATGTGGTTCATTGCAGTGAAAAAAGAGAGGCATGTTTTATCATTATCAAAACTTGGACTAGCACCAGTTGGGTAAACAATAAGTAAATGTTGTCATAATGGGTTGGCTAAGTGTGCGTGTATGACCAATGCCAATGGCCCGATACTACTGGAGACCAATGATCCCATTCTTGGTTTCCTTATTTCCCTTTCTTTGAAGAAAGTTGATGTAGAATAGACAGCACGTGTCCTTCTAGAGCAGCAGGGGCGCCGGAAGTTACAACTTAATTAATGAGATGAACTCTTAAGTTTTAATTAGGAAAATGGGGTTACTGACCACTGGCTAAAGATGAACTTTGAGCTCACCTCTTTCCTTGATGGTGATATAGAGACTGCAGCCCAGGTACTGTTTTGGCAGCCATGGTCTCTCTTTTTATTGATGTGCAATTTCTTCCTCTTCTTTTTTTTTTTTTTTTTTTTTTTGTAATCATAGTTCATGTTTAGAAATGTAATAAACGTATTAACATTAATATATCCAATATCTTTTTTCAAGTATTTTCACCATCTTAACACGAATCATAAATTTATCATAAGAAAGAGTCCATAGGAATGGTAGAATTCTCCTTAACTCTGAAATTCTTGCTACTAAAAATTTGAAGTATGCTATATATTTAATATTCTACAACTTACATAATGTTGGAAGGGAAAAAATAACTCCAACTTAATTAATGAGATTCATCATCTTTTTGTTGATTCAACAAGTCTAATGTGTTGCTCCCTAACTTATAAATACACATGCAACACACCTATGGCAGCCCTTAATTGATGGAAGTTAAGTCTCTCCAAACGTTCTACTTCATTGATTGGTATAGCTCAGACTGTATTCCATCTCTCTGCTTCATTTTTCTTTGGGTTCGGTTTGTAAGTTTGAAGCATATAGTTGCATGCTCCAACTGCCTCTCCAACTGTCAAGTAGATCCATTCTTGGCCTATGCTGTCAATAAACTTGGACTTGTTCAGCTTCTTCATCACCTCACTTCCAGGGTTGGCCAATACAAGCTATAATAAATGGAGAAAGAAGTATTAATTATAAAGCAATAAGAGAATTGAAAGAACAAAATAGTGTTCTGAAAAGAATAGCATTTCATGGCATGTCAAAGTGTTCTATATTGTGAATATAAATGTACATACAATATATAGTTGACTTGAGGTACTGTTGATTAGACTAAATCAAGGACAAAATAATGTTTCTTAATTTTAGTCTCAATCAGAGACTAAGTTATACAATATGAAATATATGAAACATGTGCTAAAATTCCAACATAAGCCATGTAAATAGGAAAATTGCAATGGAAACACATGAAGTTGAAGAAAAAACATTGAGGAAGAATGTACCTTAAGCCCTCTTCTATCAGCAGTCTTCTTGACCTCTTCCATCATGCTTATTCCACTTGTATCAATGTTACCAACAGCTATCAACCAAATTATTAGTTGGTGTTAGAGTTAAAATTTTGGAAGTTCTATTTGAAAGATAAATGCAATATTTGTTTCTATCGTTTCCAGGCCCATCACTTACCACCCATATCCAGTATAACATACTGCAAGCTGGTTTCCCCTGTAGATTTTATTCTGTCTTCCTCTTCATCAATCCACCTTGCAATCCTAAAAAGCAAATAGTGCTTTTTGTTAGTTTTCTTTTAGGGAATTTGAAAGTTTATGTTCTCTTTTCTTTTTTTTCTTTTTTTTTTTTTCCTTTTTAAATTTATTTTTATATTTATTATGTTGTTGATGTGTGACATCAGAGTGTCCCAAGATCCAACAAGTTGAATCTGATGTCAGTTCGGCCCAAAAACTTTCCTTGAAGATCAGAATAACAGCCCATTATTTTTAAAACGCTTTTTTATTATTAATTAAGTCAAATAGTCTTTATTTAATGCCTCCTAGGATGAATCAGACTTTATGTTTTATTTCTCCTAAGCAGACAAGTATTTTATTATGTTTATAAATTCCTAAGAGTCATATCTAATTTTGGCCAGGTTAAGTGAATATATTTATTATTATTTTCGTTTTCCTATGCTTGGGGGCTGTTCCAAGCTCTATTTAAGACTTTGGCTGAATCAAAATAAAATTCAGACTATATTTTCATAATTAAAAAAACTAGATGGATTTCTTCCAAATCATCTCTTATCCCTTAGGTGGATTCCTTTGGGCAGCGAGTGTCAGTTTCTATGTTTGTTGAGTGGTGTTAATTTGTATCCCATAGAGTGGTAAGCCAAAATAGTTCTGTATCCTTAGCTAAATTCTTTTGAGTGGAGCTATCTGTATCCATTGGGTTTACTTAGGTGGTGAGCTTATCTATCCTTTAAATTATTGAGTGTTTTTTTCTTATTTCATAAAACTAGAAAATACAAAATATATTCATCCAACCTATTTTCCTTTATAATATATCGGTTAAGTTTGGGTTGCCCAATACGAATCTGGTATCAATGTGGTATAAATCACGTATATTGTCATGTCAGTTTATAAGCTTTTTGTAGTAAAATCAACAGTGGTGATCCTTCTCCTTAATATAAGTAACCAAATTTTAGTAGTTTACCTCTCTCTTAAGTAGCTTGAATTGGCAAAGTAGATGGGAGCATCAATTTCGAGTATGAGAATTCCGGGTACATTGTTTGTATTTGGGTACTGTTCAACATTTCTGTAAATCATGGAATTTGGGATGTTTTTAAGAACCACAGTCCTTGGTCTAGCAATGAACAAAAGTACTCTGAGCAAAGATAGAGCAATCTGCATTTGCACATAAAGAAAGTTTAATTATTTAAGTGAATGAGTAAACAAAGTCTATTTTTGGAGATATAGGTATATAAGTTGGGAGAGCCAGTGATTCATACCGCTATGACTAGGCCCATTTGGACGCTGCCAAAAACTACACCAATGAATGCACTCATGCACACTACAAAGTCGAATTTGTCAACCTTCCAGAGATGGATGGCTGCTGCATAATCTATAAGTCCAAGCATAGCTGAGATAATTATGGCTGACAGCACCACAAGAGGAGTGTAATGGAACAAGGGTGTTAGGAACAACAATGTCAACATGACAGTCATTGCCATAACAATGTTTGACACTGCAGTCTTGCATCCTGCATTGTAATTTACTGCTGATCTTGAAAATGGCCCTAAAAAAATTATGTCAATGCCAAATTCGTTAGCAAAAAGAGAGAATCACTTTGATAATTCATTATGGGGATTAATAGAATTGTGCATAATAAAATGACAAAAAAGAATACATCTGATTGATCTTGATTAGTTTATTGAGGATCTATAGTCCATCCCAAAATTTTAGGACTAAGGTTTGGTGGTGGTTATTGTATTAATAGATTTGTGCAGAACAATTAGGCTAATAACATACTATACTAGGCACTATTTTATAAGACAATCAGTAAGTAATGAGAGACTTTTAGTGACAAGGTCGAGTAAATCAAATACCTGTGGTGAGGTAGCAAGAGGTGCAAGAACCAACAATGTTCATCATTCCAAAAGCAATCATCTCCTTGTTCCCATCTATATGGTAATTCTTGAACATGGCAAAGCTTCTCCCTACAGCTATTCCTTCCTGTGCACATAATCATTAACAATTCCTATATCATCGCCATCAACCGTAACAAAATTAAGCCAAACTAGGCCACTATTTGCTATGTTAACAACCAGATGTATATGGAACAGGAAACTACACCCTCAAAGGAATAGTAAAGTATTAAAAGAGTCCTGGACATCTAAGTTAGCAAAAAAAAAAAAAAAAAATCTAATGACAGTATGAAACAAATAATTTTATAAATTGTTGCCATGATTTGATGTGATTAACACATAATAAAAGTGGTGTCAATAATAAATTAATGTGAAATGTGATATTATTCTGATCAAAAGTCGTATGGAAGTTGCTAAGATTGTGTATTAGCTACATTGATCTTGGAGGTGGGCTGTCCTTTGCTTTTTTGGGCTTAAGCCCATTGATCATGGTTTTTTATTTTGTTACTTTCTTTCAGCAGAGTGTTAGGTGCTAATGAGGGAACAGTTCTAAAGTGGTGTGCATGTACGCGTACAATTTTTTTTTTTTTTGAGATAATACGCATACAATAGTGAAGGAATGAGAAGATTTCTTACAGCGAGAGCTATGACGCCAGTGATGATGCCAGTTTTGATTGCTACCGTTAGATATGGAGACACAAATACTAGGTCTCCAAACGACGGTGGATTCAGCCCCTTCTTCAACTCTCCTATCTGAAAAAAGTTCACAGTACCATATAGCATATCAGCCCTCTTTATCATACGAGTAAGACACCAATCAAAATTGTTATTATTCCATAAATAAAAATAAAGGATGAATTAACAAATACAGTGATACAAAGATTTCCACAAAAATGTTCCATTAATATTAGTGACACTGTCTGTTATGGTTAATGCATACTAAAAGACTAAAAGTAATACTGTTAATGGTTAAATCCATGAAAGTGATATTATTAGGATCAAATCTTCTAACCTTTAAAATTTGTGCAAAAAATTGTGTGCTTAACAATGATCAATCAGAATTATCCATTAAATTTACCTGGTGATTTGACAAAGCCCCACCAATATAGCAAGAATTATTATGATTACTTTAATTTTAATGCATAAAAAATTATAATTTGTTATTCCCAATTACATTAGAAATGTTATAATCAAATGTTACGTGAAACTGGTATTACACCAACTATAAATTAACACTTTAACAAATTATGAAATTTTGTGAGTTTGCATTTTTTTTAAAGAATAGAATATAATGGGACCGACTGAAATACAAGGAGTAGTATTATTGGTGGGGCTCACAAGTTTCTAATCTATAGACTAGTTCTATACGCGGTAGGTGCTAGAACGATAGTATTTTAAATTTTAATTGCCCCAAAGTTTGAGAAGAGGCCAAAAGGCCTAAACACATGTGAGATGGAGCAAATGCCTGATCAACTCATACTTGTAGTGGGGGTGGTGGTGGTGGTGGTCCACAACCTGTGGCTAATTGGACTGTTTTTGCATCACCATCAGAGGGTCCCGGTTCCACAGTGCATGTATACGTCTGTGTGTCTTGTCTCTACAGAGAGAGAGAGAGAGAGAGAGAGAGAGAGATGAAGATATATGCTCACCACTTGAACACCATGTTTCTCAGCATGGGTGAGATAAACGAGAAGGCTTCCCAATATGACTGACGTTAATGGTGCCATTGCTGATATCCAAAAGAATTTTGGCCTTCTCTGGCTCTGCATGCAATGTTTTTCATTATTACATTCAATTTTTTATATATTGTACACACTAAAAAATCACTTTCAAAAAAATTCATTAAATAAATAAATTAAAAAAAAACCAAAACAAAAGGAAAAGCATAAGTATGTCTTATGTTCACTGATTGCATGTGACCTAGCTAGAAGCATGTGTTTATGATAGAATTTTATTTTTAATATCATCTGTTTTATGATATTTATTTTTAATAATATCAGAATCAGATCAATTCTAATTTTTATTTTTTTATTTTTATATCAAATCAACTATAAGAAAAGTTATTAATTCACCCTCAAAAAAAAAAAAAAAAAGTTAATAATTCATCTAATTGGAACCAACTCCTAGAAAGTACTAGTATAAACCATATCTAGTTGGTTGGTTTATTTATACTTTTATTAAATAAATTGACTTAATTAAGGAACCTTATTTTCTTGCCTTTGAAATTAAGAGTTGAGCTGTTTCTTAATCTGGGGCTAGTCAATTAATGCTTGTTTTATTTGTCTTTGTTGTTGTCATTACTCATTACTAGTGTGTTTTATTTAATTGGCGAGGAGTTGCAACTAAGTGCATATATACAGGGATAGGAGTCAAGTGCTTATCACTTATGTCTGTTATCTTTGACTGTTTGCTCTACTTAATTAATTTGGAGTTGGATTAAGCTAATTAGGGTTGAAATTTGACTCGTGAAAGGTAACAACAAAAAATATTATAAAAAAAGAAAAGTTGATTCCAACCTACCTAATGAAATTAAAAATAAATAAATAAAGTAGATGCTTTGCTTATTTAGAGAATTCATGACAGCTGCCCTATAAATCCTATTAGTGAAACAATTTTAATTAAAAATATATATATTAGTGATGGCCTTTTGCTGAATATACGAGTTTGCCTTAATTGTATGATTTATTGAGTTAGTGCCATGTCTTTTATGAAATAACTAGTACTATAAAGAATCAGCATCTGAAAATAAAATTAAAAAAAGAAAAAAGAAAAGCTCTAGATCACCAAAAATATGGGTTAGATTTACTTACGAAGTATCTAGTGCTGATGAGAAAGAAAAGGAAACAGCATCCCAGGACACCGCTTTCCCACCTCCACTGTAATATTCACAGGTAGATTAGATAACAAAACAAAACAAAACAATATGCCAAAGGAGAGAATGATGTATAAAATAATACTATAAAAGAATCCAAAAAATTCTCATTCTTTCTTGAATTGGAAATAGAAGCTTTATAATATATATTGATCACAAGCATCTCAATATCACATATAAAACCTATTTTTCTGTATATTTCTTAAATAAATAAATAAAAGTAAATTACACGAGGGTGACAATAGACCTATAATCTTTCTTCTTCTTCTTTTTCTTTCTTTTTTTTTATTTTTTATTTTTTATTTTTTATTTTTTTTGTGTGTGGCTATTGTGAGATTCCGCTGTGATAAATTGATAAATTAAAAACCAAAGTTAGACATCTAATGGGATATTCTTAGCTAGTGGAAAAGAAATTTGGTCGGAGACATAATTATTAGTAGATGATTTAGTTTCGTGCTTTTAAGTTATTGTTGTTTATGAAATGGTTAATGTGAGGAAAGAAGAGCTCACATGTGTTTGGCGAAAAACAATTTATGCTTTATTCGTGTTTATGAAATGGTTTTTTTTTCCCCTAATAAAAAAGTGGGGATAGAGATTCAAACCAAGATCGCAATGTTTTATTATTATTATTTTTTATTTATAAAAATGGTTTAAGTCAGTCAAGAAGAGCACTAGCTACCTGATGTGTTTGGCTAAAGGCAGAACGCATCACTGACACAAGATCGGTCCCATGGGTGAAATGATCAAGGCCAAGTATCCCTTTTAGCTGTTGTAGGCACACCACAGTGGCTGCTCCTGCCATGAACCCTACTATGGTTGCATGTGATAGAAAATCCACTATAAACCCTAGCCTGTGGTCAAGTATATATATGCATAACTTTTAGAATACATGAAGCCATTAATTTGCCACTGAAAAGTAATAAAATAGAAGTAAAACTCAAGTATAGTTCCTAGGGCTAAGGCGTGCAACACATTAATAATTGTATCTAAAATTTGTGAAAAGAGAAAACTAACTAGGGTTAAATAATTCAAAGTTTATCATTATCGGACAATATATGTCAAGTGAAGGCAATGATGAATTAATGACAGTATAGAGTTTCAAATATGTGTTCAATATATGTCCAAAATTAGTAAGTATCATCTTGTATTCCGACTAATGCATTAGAACATTAGACAAAAAGACTTGTCCTAGAGTATGTGGGTTGTGATTATATTAAAAAAAATATCCAATTTTGCATTAGGAGAGAAGAGGGAAGCTCATTGAAATAATTATTTAGCAACACCAAATAATAAAAGACAATATATAATTTCAGCACAACGAGAGAACAAGCATAATATTCTTACTTAAAAGCTTTTCTTGCCAGTTTAAGTGCCTAATATTTATTAAAAAAACATGCATGCCTTTTATATATTCTTGTTTTAGGTCAAATAAGTTTCCCATTAATTAACTTACCCAACCTGAAGAGATGAGAAAAAGGAGCAACTGACTAACAAAGTTAACAATCTTTTTGTGCTACTATGATCCCTATGCTGGCTCAACTTCCTTTTCCATGATGAATTATGCAATAATACAAACCTTAAAAATCCCAAACAAGCTTGGAAAACTCCAGCAAAGAATGTGGCCGTGAAAGCAAGGTGAAGATAGAGCTTAGGATTTTCAAGAGCATTAACTTCTTCCCCCAACATTGCTCCGGTGAGAAGGGATGCAACAGCAACAGTACCCACAGCCAAATCCCTAGAGCTACCCATCAAGGCATAAACCAAAGGTGGAACAAAGCTTGAATCTACAAATTTTAAACAAAAAATCACAAACCCCATTAAAAAGTTATTCATAATGTATATACTAAAATTATTCTTTTATGTTTTAAGCTCAAATTTCTAGCGCTCACATAGGCCAAGAATTGGAGGCAAGTTGGCTAGCTTAGCATAACTAATCCCCTGAGGGATTGCCAAGCTAGCAATGGTGATCCCAGCAATAAGGTCAGCTTTCAAGAACTCTAAAGTATAACGAGGCGCCCATTCTAGAAATGGCAAGAAGTATTGAAGTCCTAGTATGACTTTTCTTGAGGGTGGTTGGTTCTTGAACTGTCTCAATGGGTCATCAGGAAAGAAAGTCTCCTTGAGAGAGTACTTCAATGACTTGACAAAGGGTTGTGGTGGTGGAATCGCTACACGGTGAGAGCACTCCACGTTTGAAGGGTACACGTAGTCAGCGTTACCCATGATTATTGCACTAGTGAGTGTACAAGAATATTGTTTGGTACAAGTTTTGGATACTATGTATGTATGTATGACACTAAATTGTTGATGCCTTTTGCCGGTGTAATAGGAGGTTTTTGTGCCAAATTTGGAGGAATAGTTGCGCTAGACTGAGAGAAATGATGGTGGTGGTGGTGGTGGTTTTAATGGTGGTGATAGAGGAGGAGGTTCTTAAGCTTAGACTGGAGATGGGGGTGACTACTATGTCTATGGCTTTATATAAAGTTGGAGGATATGGTGTGGTGTTGTTCTCTAAAATATGAGTGCTTTTTAGAATTCGAGTGCTTTGAGGGTCCCAACTCCCACGTACAAGAAAAAGGACACGTTTACAGTTTGCAAAAACTTCTTAATAGTATTATATACTCCAAAATTTTCAGCTGCCCACCTTGTGATTTTTCTGGTTCATTCTCTCACTAATTAGCTCAAATTAAGCAAAAAGATAGGGCAAAATTAAAATCTATTTGAAATCATTTTTATGTATATTTAAATCTACATACAATACTTAATATTTTTTTTTTGTATAATATTTATGCTTGCCCACATTATTGTTAATTTTGAAACTTGATTTCCTTAATTCATATTTTCTTTAAAAAAAATTGTATAACACTATAAGATTATAATATATTATAATATTTACTGTTAAAAATAGATTTTATTTTTCAAACTGATTAAATGATTTTGAAATCTACAAATAAGAATTTAAAGTATATAATACTTTTATATCCTAAAATTACATAAATTTTAGCAACCTATCAAACACTTTCTCAAACACTCTATTCTCACAACCAAATATAAAGACCTTAATCACAAACACCCAATTAATTATCTCAATGAAAATAAGAAAATCATTTGTAAGTATCAACATAAAGAGAACGTGATTAAACAAAGAGAAATTTGCTAAAAACACATTCATTTATCAAAATTCAATCATCTTTAGTTGGGCTTTTGTATCCTTAAAAAAAAAAAAAAAACACTTTTAAATCACCATTAATTTTTGTTTTTATCACTATGGCTCATACCGTACAAAATAATAGTAAAATAAACTTACAAAGAAACCTACAAATTATGAATTCTAACACAAATTTTTTTAAAAGAAATTGCTAACTTTATAAATAATTAATTAGAATTTTTTTTTCTTTAGTTCTAAAAAAATACATTTATAACTTTTCCAAACCAAAATCTCAAACACTCAAAAACTCCAAGCGAATCATAATCTTCACAAAATCTACAATGTCTGATTTCAACATCAAAACCGTAAGTTACCATCACTGAATAAAAAACGCAAGCTCCCTTCATTGGTCACAGCCTACTTATACAGGTTATGATCAAATGATACTACAATGTTGGAGTTATGTAGGTGTCATTGAAGGGTTGAAAGTAAATGACATCGTTTTTTGTCTAAACGTATTTGAGATGGGATGGTATAAAAGGCTATGGACATGTGTATATAAGTAGAAGTGAAAAGCATGAATGGAAATGCAAAAAGTTCTTTTGTGTGTGTGAGAGATGAAAAGTCTTGAAATATTGAACCAAATAAAACAAATAGTAGTCCTAAAACATTGAATAATAATGTAATAAAAATAGTCTTGAAACATTGAACCAAAGGAAATAAAGAGCCTCTACTTTTAAAATTGTTCTTATTTCTAATGTGATTTAATAATATTTCAATTCTCTTTATAGAGTGCGTCACATGACAGAAACTCATGCTCTTTCGAATGAGATCTCTGCTTATATATATATATATATATATATATATATATTGATATTAATATTGATTGATTGATATTGATGAGCAGAAATGTCCTACCAAATAGAGGACTTTGATTGACCAGAATTTGTGTTGATTAATTTTCAGAATCAAACCTAACTACCATATGTGTTGATGTCAATTCCATAAAACAAAATTTGTGCCACAAGACAAAATTAGTTCTGAAATTATCTTTGTATTCCACTATATATGAAAGAACGCAATAAGCCAATAATGCACTCATTTCAAATCTCTTTCTTGAACCAGATTCTTGGGCAATATTTGATATATATTTCCCCCCCTCTCTCTCTCTCTCTCTCTCTCATTGGTTGGAGAGGCGAATTTCCCTCCTGACTACTTAATAAAAGTTCAAGGCCCATCTAGGCCATGGTAAAATATGGAATTTAAATTTTTTATTTTATTTTAAAAAGTCCCAGTTTCCACAAAGCTTTTTGCTTAAATGAAGTCTTAAAGTTAAAATAAGTATTATTATTTTTTTTGAGATAAATAAATAGTAAGAAATAAAATTCAAACGAGTGACTATAAAAAATATTATTATAACCGGAATATCACTTATATCCCAAATTAAGTAAAATCATAACACCCATTGTTACCATTGTAACAAAGAATATATGCAATCTATACAAAAAAGTATTGTTGTATACATTACTGTAGGGTCACAATTTGGAGTCTAAGCCCAAAATGTATGGAGTCTTGATCCAATGAGCCCGATACAATGAATTTGTAGAGAATGGGTCAAAGAACTAGGTCCTGGTGAATTGGACAACGGCTAATATTGGACTAAATGACAGTCAAGCACAAATAAGAGATGTTAATATTAAGGGACTTTCAGTCCGAGGAGGCCACAATTATCATATATTGATCATAGTTGGATACTAAGACAGTTTAGATTGCTACAGTGTTCTCTCTTTCTATTTTCCGATCCCCCCTTCCATAAAGAGTCTTCTACCTTATATATCTTCTTTGGTGTCATCTTTACCCTCCACTTGTTGATTATCTAAATCCCCATTTGAGTACTTGTCCCATCAGCTACCTTTCCTAGCGCTCTATGAGTTGCGGTAGCCAAGGTAGCACTATTTAGAGGTCTTCTCCACATAAATGCGGCTAGTAAAGTAGTTGTTGTGCATTTAATGCGGTGGTGTCAGTCTTCTCTTAGATATTTTTAGGTTCTCTTCCTTCTCTCATGCCCATGAAGCACGTCTCTATCATTAAACCTTCTCGGCAAGCCACTTTAATTGTTGGGTTATATATTTTGAACCATATTCACTAAGTCCGAGGAGTATGTACTCCTCGGACAGCCACTTATTTGCTCTCCACTTATAGGTCTTGGTCTAAGGATGTCTCATTATTAATAGTTTCTCTTCGGATTTGTTTATCTTCTCGGATAAAACCCAAGGCCCAATATGAGATCTTGGGCCCTTACCCCTACAATTACTTTGAAGGAGATGTTAGGTTCTTTTACATGTAAGCAAAATAAAATTTTTTGTGTATTTATTAGAGTTTAGTATGATATGATGAGTCTTCTTCAAAGATTTTTGAATGAACATATATATCAAAATTGGGAGCTTTGTATACAAGAAATGAGTGATGACTTTTGTTACTACTAAAAATTTAACGCCTTTTTTTTTTCCACGCTATGTAATCACTCTCTGTTGTGTGTGTGTGTGCTCTTTAAATTTGTGCTTGACTATTTATATCGATATCATAATTTGACCCCAACCGAATTTTTTTTTCTATGCTTGATTACACTCTTGAAAGCACTCTAGGAACCTTTTTTTTATTTTATTTTATGTTTGACGTGACATAAAATGTAGAAATTTTTCACTATCGAGATGGGTCTGAGTCAAGATTGTCCTCCTCCACAACAGTGTCTTTCAAGCTCCGTCATCTGATCAAGTTATTGACGCTCTAATAAAGAAAGGGAGGGGCTGGGCGAGAAAAGAGAGAAGAGTGTTTTTTTTTTTTGCGTGGGGGGGGGGGGGGAGGTGTTGTTACGCGTGGTTTTGAAAATTGTTTTACATAGAAAAAAATGTGTAAAACATTTTACCACATTTTTGTGTGTGCTTTTCGATCAACGAAAATTATTTTCAAGTTTGACCATGATTTTACAATGAAACAAACACCCACAAATACTGAAAATGATTTTAGAAAATATTTTACAACTAAACAAATGGTGTGTAAAACTAAATCAAGGCATTGATTGTAGAGAAAATCATGGGGTATGTTATTAAATAAAGGGATTGATTGCTCAATGATTTTCTCTAGCACTAAATCTTCAATTCACATTCAAATTATGATTGCATTTTATCTGTAATCCTTATTATAAATATGGATTTCATTGTAATGTGTTATTAAGAAAAGTATATGGAAAAAATATAACTTTTTAGGTGTCTGTCCCTTACCTATAGACCACAAAGTTGAACCATGTATAAACTCTTCCCCCCCCCCCCCCCTAAAAATCTTATCTTCTCTCTTTAGGTCACAAATTTCTACCCCCTCCCACCTCTTATGTTTTTCATATCAGTCTCAAAAGATTTCAATTCCAAAATTATGCCTCTAAATCATCTAGATTTTAGATTTTAGTGGTCAAAACAGTACCAAAAAGGGGAAAAGTTTGCACTCACCAGACAAAATGTCACTGACTCACATACTCACATGCATAACTATATTATGTCAAATTAGAAAGATACGTCAATTCTTGGAGTTAATCAATTACTCCATAAATTGGAGTCCACTATTTGATTTCCAGCCTCTCAAATGTTACTTTCTAGTGGAAGAGAAAACAAAAGCAACTTTGCTTTTGCTTTTCCTAAAACAGAAAGCAAGATTATTTTTGATTTGAAAGTCCACTAAATTGTATTATTGTACCACAAGTAAAAAAGTCACTAAATCCAGTACACACATTTGGGTTGACCCAAAAGATATGACTCAGGGTCAGTGGCTCTAAAAATATGTCTCTGTCTCTCTCTATCAACTCAAAAAAAAGAAAAAAAAAATCTTTGGGTCAAACTTGAAATGCTCAAAAACAAAACAAAAACTTGCTCGAAGAATGAAAACTGTTGCTTTTTCACGGCTGACGGTTCCATGCTGACTTGTAAAGTTAGCTATCGCACGCTCAGACTCAGTCCTCAGTCTTGAAACGAAAAGGTCGGCTTGTTTTGACACGTTTCAAACTCATGCTATGAAGTGTGAATATTGACCAACTTTCCTTTGTTGGCACGCATGGTGGGAAATGGTAGTTCTCATTTATCAACTAATCCATAAGTAAAATAGCTGATGAGTTTTTAGGTAGAAGTAAAATAGCTGATGAGTTTTTAGGTAGAGCTAGTATGTAACTCTTGTTTATGCACGAGAATGATGAATTGTAATAGTATTATTGATGTTGCTTTGAATTATTAAAAATATAGGACATAGTTCGACCAGAACATTTGAAGATATTAAAATAGTTTTTCCTTACAATTTTCATGATATTGGTTACGCCAAGTAATTTTAAAATTTATTATTGAATACTACATATACAGTATTTATTTACAATTATTGTCTGTGAAATTCTACTAAATATAACACAAAATAAAATAATAAATTAGTAAAATAATATCTCCTAAATTGAATGGGGATAAGTGCATGAGATCGTTCAGCTCAATTACAGTTTGTTAATTTCAATATCTTCGCATACAAAATATCTGAATGGAAACAGTATAAAAAATATGCTCATTAGTTCTGTACGGCACCTAAACGCCCAAGTTCATATTGGGCCTTGGACCATGAATCAATGATGTGGGCCAAAGATCCAATCTTCACATCGACAAGGGCCCCGGCCCAAACCCACGAAGAGCTACCAACGTGGACTGAGTATTGTCCGGACACTTAGGAAGCGGATTGCATACGCCCTGCTCACAAGGTGCTTGGGAAACCATTTCCGTGCACTATGCACATGCTCGGTCACATTGCCCGGGCACATTGCCGTTTATGTGCCCGGCAGAATCATAGGAAACTCCGCTGCTGAACACATTAACTGAAGTGGGAATCATTTCCAAAACCACTCGTACCTAAAAACCCACTTAAGCCCATTGACATTGGACCGTTCTTTGCACTAAGGGAGAAGATAATGATGATCACCGCATTAATGAAGGCTATAAATAAGAGAAACGAATGGATAGTTTGGGGATGCAATTCTGAGGAAAGAAAAGAGTAAGGGAGACAGAGAGGAGATAACATTAAGAAAGAGGGGGAAAAGTGTTTGCGTTGGGTCCCTTAGCCTAGGACCACCCAAGGTAGGATACCCAGACCCACCATACAAGTAAATTGTGAGCCCAAATAGTGGTTTGGCCCAGCAAGCCCGTCTTTGGTGTCTACAAGTTCAGAGAAAAAATAACAGTAAAAATCTAAATAATTTAATTTGTATGAAAAGTTAACAAAAGCAAAATCCAATTTTGATTCTAATTAAATTTTCTTTAAACTTTGGTTTAAAAGAGTTTAATATATATATGTGTGTGTGTGTGTTAAATTATTAATTGGATCTCATGTTTTAATATCATGTTAAATTACCGATTGTTCCAAAAGTTTAAGTTATTGAAATATGATAAATTTAATCATTTAACCACATATTTCTAACATAATTAGATTATGATTTTTAACTGTTAAGATTCAAACCTTCCTTAATCATATAGCACTTGCTCACTCCCAACCAAGTGCAAGAGATTGTAGCCATAAAATTCTCGGAGTACCGAGGTCGAACCATAGGAGCGGGGTAAATTTAAAGACAATGTAATTAAAAAAAAAAAAAAGCTTTTGGTAAAGATGAAAAATAATTTTTTCCTAGTAATTGTAAACAAGAATAACAGTGATAACTGATAAAGTCAATAATGTAAATACTAGGGCATTAGGGTGTTTCCCTATATCGATATGAAATTCTTTGTGATCTAAGAAATTATATATTTCATAATTGATTGTTCTTATACAATTTTTATGATTCGGTTGAACTGAGACAATTCAAGAACGCATATTAACCTAGATTAATAATGCGGTTAGAAAAGTTTTCAGAAAAACTCATTCACTTTAAAACCTGATTTCTATTTGAAGCTATTAGAAATTCATCTAAATAATAAGAAAAACATGATTGAACTTATTGAAAGCATGGAAGAACTAATACATCAAAAGAAATTTAATTGAACAATCAAATATGTTGTTGATAAAATTCTAGAAAGAATCACATTGAATATTCATACCGTATAGAAGAAACATAACCCCTAGCCCTAGCAAAGAGTTTAGGCTGTCATTAGAGAAAGGAAAATACACAATTTTCTCTGCCAAATTTGTTCTACATAACCTCCATTCAAAACCCTCACATGAAAGTGTCCAAAGAAAATGAAACTTTTACTATTTTAAATTTCGTCTAGGTTTTATTGCAGTAACTTGTGAATTAATTTGGCCTTCAAAAATTGAGAATTTCGAAAAACTCAAAACTGGAAAGTTGTAGATATTTAAGTCACGGTTCCAACTCATCTAGGCTTGTGTCAATTGGATTTTTGAGGAGAGAGATACACCGAAAATACTAATCAGTGCTCAAATCTGATTTTTCCTTTTTAGATTTTGCCTCTTTGATTTCTTTCCTTATTTGAAACTTTCAAACATGGTAGACAACCCAAGCACTCCAACTACACCTCCTTAGACATTTAAGCATGGTCCTTTAGCTCCTCCTTAATTCTAGTTTGGCCTCCATTCTCTCACAGACTCTTGTAAACTCATCTTTTTTACATGATTTCCTGAAAGTAGAAAATTACACGTAATGAATGACATTTTATTCAAGAAATTATGTAAAAATAAATAATAGAGACTAATGCAAATCATGGCTTAATTATACAAATTAAGCATAGTAATAAGGAGATAATACCCACATAAATATATAACAAGTCTACATTTTAAGGCGTTATCATACAATAACTAGATGGTATTTCTTAATATTTTAAAAAATGAGGTATAATAAATAAGTTGAATGGATATATGAAATAAATACGTGTATCTTCTAAATTTTGTTTAAATTTGTAGAGTAAAATAAATTATCTTTTTTTCCTTGGATTTAAATAAGGAAAAACAATGCTTACATGGATAGAAATATAATGCATGTTTCTTTTATAAGAAAAAAAAAAAAACTTAATTCAATCTTGTAATCTTTTCTCTAAGAATCCATGCGTATATTAAATTGTTATAAAATTTCATAATGTAGAAGAAAAAAAATAGATTATGTAAGAATTGTTGTCGAGAGATTGAATGTGATGGATAGAGAATGATGCAGGGCAATTTCAAGTGGCTATATCCTAATCCTCTTATAACTAATTAATTAGTTAGTTAAATGATTTCTTAAGCATCGGCTAATAGAATTTAGACACTTGTCAACCATCTAGAGACTGCCAATATACCAAACAACTAGTATAAGTAGTTGTAAGGTTGAATTTTATCAACCATCTTGTTGGTTTTATTCCGTGCCAAATTTTCTTGTATTTTAGCAATTAGTAACCCTGTATTTAGGTGGGAATCATGTACGGGTAGTGTGTGAGAGTGTGAAGAAATGCTCAAGATTGTGTAAAGAAGCAGGGACTCGCGATTGGATCTTGCGGGTGGCTCGCGGCTTGCAAGCCGCCAGAAGTTGCACATGTGCCAAGCATGCCAGAAGCTGAAGAGTCACGCCAGTTGTTGCACTACAGGACAAAAGTCCCAGGCTAGCCAGGCCGTTAGCTCGCGGCTTGAACTTGCGACTCAACCTAGTCACGAGGTCAAGTCGCCAAAACACCCTGTTTGGGAAAAACTGACTTTTCACATTTCTTCTCACCCTACTATATATATATACCCTTATACCCATGATATTTAGAGAGCTTCCATAGAGAATTTTGAAAGAGAAACCCTAGAGAAAAACAAGATTGATTCATCCACAATCTTCACATAGAGACTCTTCAAATTTCTCTACTCTCTTCCTCTCCATTGTCAAATCCTTGAGAGGTACATTACCAAAACCTTTTATCACCATACCCATATCTGTGAGAAGGCCATTTGGTGTTTGGAAAGTAGTTAAGAATGGACCAATTTCATATTGGTTGATGCTATGGTCAAGTAGCGGAATCCGGTAAGTTAAAGAAGAAATAGGTTCAGCGTAATCTCGTTGGAGTAGGAGCTTGGAGGGCTTAGCTACATTGGGTAGATTAGGGTTGGAGGGTCTTCTGCTGTTCATGTATCCCAACTACATTCTTTAGTGGATTGTTTATAGCTTGGAGGGCGGCGGAGAGGTTTTATGCCGAGGGCTTCAGTTTCCTCTTCAATAACACATTGAGTGTTGTCTTTGTGTTTACATCTTTCTTCCCTTAATCTTTTCCATTTAATTTCTGCTGTGAATGTGATTTTATTTGGTTTAGATTGTTTGTCAATTCTATATTTAACTTATGTTCATTTTCCGCACATTAATTGTTTGATATTAAGCTTGAATTGGTAATTTGAAAATTGAGGGTCTAAACGTTCAAGGTGTTTCATACACTTATTGAACTTTTAGTAGTAGAATGTAAGATCTTTGTAAATTAGTTTTTTGTATGTGAATGAATTGTTAGCCTTTGTGTGCTATTTGGAACTGTGTTCTTATAGAATTACTTATCCACCTATCAATGTGTTCTAAGCAACTTAGCCCTTTGATTGTTTCTAAACCATACACAAATAGGCCATCATATTCCCTGCATTAGTTTGGTATCAAAGCTTGAGATCCTTAGGATTCAAATTCGTTTGCAATTTGTTTCTTCATTTTTTGTCCAAGAACCTATCAAGATTCAATCTTGATTACTTTTCCTAGCCTAAAATACCTCTCTTACCAAAACCAAAGCCTTCATATGTGCTAGCAATTAGTTTGTAGTAGCAAGAAGCCAGAAGACAATGAAGGATAATGGCAAGAAGCAAGTTGTTCTTATAGTAGAGGAAGATGATATTGCAACCAATGGACCAAGGTATAGAAGGGTTCAAAATGGCTTAGAAGCTGAAGTGGAATTGTTAAGAAGGCAATTGCAAGCCTTGACTGAACAATTGATAAAAGATAGGAAACAACAACAACACAATCAACATGATGTTGCTGGAAGTGCAACTTCAAATGGGGGGGGGGGGATTATGAGCAATTCTTTGTTCATATTCCTATCAAAAACAAGAGTGACATAATTGCAATCCTGTGATAGTTCAACCAAAGATGCCAAACCAGAATTAGGAATCAAGATTTAAGATTAAATTCCTTGAATTTGATGGAAGCTTGGATCATGTGGAGTTTGTGGATTGTCTTGATCAAGTTGAGGAGATCTTTGCTTGTTACGATATTCTAGAATCCAAGAAAGTTAAATTGGAAGCATCCAATTTGAGAGGCAAGGCAAGATCTTGGTGAGAGAAGATGAAGATTGAAAATTTGAGGAAAGGAAAAACCAAGATTCATACTTGAGAGAAGATGAAATAGAAGCTTAGAGAGCAAGTCTTGGCTTATAACTACAACCACACCCTTTACAATAAAGTGCAAATCCAAGATGTCCATTTCCTCCACAATGCTTGGACTGTTTTAGAAGCTTTCAATAGGGCAATGCCGATTAAGAATCATCAAGTCAAAGGGGCATAATTAGCTCCTTTCAATTCTAGAATCAGTGCTTAAAGTGGTGATGCAACATTCAACTTCACCAGGAAGGTTGAAAATTGGTCAAATTTTGCTAAATCAAGTAAGGCTTCCAAGGAATCAACCAAGAACCAGCTTGTTTTGTCAAAGGGTAAAACCTTGGTGGTTGAAGAGATAAAAGATCAAGACTTTCTAGTTCAAGAGTTAGAAGATCAAGACTCACTAGTAGAAGCGTTCGAAGATCAAGATTTGTTAGTTGAAGAGTTAGAAGATCATGACATGGGGCAGCCTATTTTTGATAATTACATTGAAGAACAGATTGGTGAAGAAGGGAAAGAAATGAGTGATAGCATGATACATGTGGCTGAACCTATTTATGATTAGTCTATGGAAGAAGCAAATGTTATTGTTGAGGAAGAAAAGGATTTATCATTAGGAACAAGTGCCTTGCAAGTTCCAAAGCAAGAAATGGAGGAAGACAAACAACATAAAGGTAAAATTTTCAATTAATTTCTTCATTGAAGGAAGAATTTGTGACTTGTTGATTAAGAAAGGTAGTTATGAGAATATGGAGTCACCAGAGATTTTGAACAAGCAAGAATTGAAGCATCAAGAAAAACTATCTTGCTTAAATAAAGGAGATGAAATTAGAGTGTCAAGAGGTTGTTATTCCATTCTTTGTGAAGAAGTAGACATATAATCATGTAACTATGATAGGCAAACCATCTTGGGAGGAAGGTGCACACATGTAGTTTGCACAAGATAATGCTTCACTACTCATTGCAACTAAAGAAGGTGAAAGCAAGTCTCAAACCAATGGTCAAAATGAAGAAGGCTTTAAAATTGGAGGGTTAACCACCTCCTAATGCAAATGCATCTACATTTGAGTTTCAATTGTATGGGACTTCGCTGTGCAGAAGCAGCAACATTTGGTGTGCTACCAACAACAGTAAACTCATTATACAAGGCATCTGCATCATCCTAGAAGGCTAGAAATTCATACAAATCCTGTGGCAACCAAGTGCACTTGAGGTCAAGTGCTTCTTAAGAGGGATAGTCCTGATGCAAAGCAATTTCAAGTAGCTATATATATATATATATATATATATATATATATCATAATCCTCTTATAACTAATTAGTTAGTTAGTTAGATGATTTCTTAAGTATTAGCCGATAAGATTTAGACACTTGTCAACCATTTAGAGGCTGCCAATGCCGAACAACTAGTATCAGTAGTAGAATGTAAGCTCTTTGTAAATCAGTTTTTTGTATGTGAATGAATTGTTAGCCTTTGTGTGCTATTTAGAATTGTGGGTTCTTGCAAAAGTACTTATCCATCTATCAATGTGTTCTAAGCAACTCAACCCTTTCATTGTTTATAAACCATACACAAACAACTCATCATATTCCCTACATTAGAAAGACATTAGAAAACCCAACGCAAAAAATTAACCTAATTTAAACTAAAGTCTTGAAGGTCTATTTCTATAATGACAAGCCTTTATATACAAGGAATTTATCTCTCACACACACGCGCGCACACACACACACAAAAAAAAAAAAAAAAAAAAAAGACTTAATAAAAAGTAATCCAAAGATATATTCAATAGTCAAACCAATAACGGTAGTACTTACACTATAATTAAGATTAATGTTACTTTCTTTGGCCCATAAGTACAAAGACATATATATATATATATATATATATAATGATTAATGAGTTTGTACCTCTTGATCCATAATATCTTTAAAATATTATACCTATTAAAATTAAGATGCGGTGCTTTCATAGTTTTCTTGCATATAATATATATATTACTTAAATTATTATCTTCTTTATTGTAATCTCTCTTCTTTAAATTATAGTCGATTAGCTCAAGAAACTCCCGTGATAATTGTCTTATTTGGCAAATGGTATAAGAAAAACAGAGAGCTATGGAAGAGAGAGTAAAAGCTAGAGAGAAAAGATTGAAGAGTAAAACTCTGTGATTGTATTAATTGATCCAAAACTAATTGTACAATGTATATATACACTAAAATTCATATAGGAGAGCTCAACTGCTAAAACTAACTAACTCCGCAATATACGGATCCATTCTAAACTACCTAACCAACCAATTCTAGTAGTACACATGTCCATATATACATCTGCTAATTAACTTAAACTAAACTACAAGTTGTATATCAAAACTCAGTCATCTTAGTCGTTTAGCAAGCCTCATGTAAATTCTTCCAATGCCCTATTTCATTGCTCTGCCTCTCTGCCTGAGCTGATCCTTCAAACACCCTTCTCATCAATGCTTGCATCTGTCTTCTTCTTCTTGTTCTTATCAGTGCTCTTATCCAAACTCTGATATTCCCTCTCAAGATGAGAAGCTGAACTATGTATGTTCACTACACTCATCTTGCCTAACAAGTACCTCAATTGGTGATTGTTGAGAGCTTTTGTAAGCAAATCAGCCAACTGAGAATGTGAAGGAGTAAAGAGCAGCCTAACAACATTGTCTTGCACCTTATCTCTTACTACATGGTGTCTACTTCTATGTGCTTAGTCCTCTTATGAAACACTGGGTTTTCCCCAATATAAATTGTAGCTTGGTTATTACAAAATAATAAAGCAGGTTGAGGATGATGAATCTCCAAATCCTTCAACAATGCTAACAGCCAAGTCATTTCACAAACAGTAACAGCCATTGCCCTATACTCTGCTTCAGCAGAAGATCTAGACACTATGGACTATTTCTTGGACTTCCATGATATGAGAGAATCACCCAAAAAGATGCAATAACCTGTGGTTGATCTCCTGGTATCAATGCAAGGGGCCTAATCAGCATCGTGTAGGCCTTCAAATAAAATTCTGATGCAGCTGACAAGAAAACACCTTGACCAGGACAACTTTTGATGTATTGTAGCACTTTATATGCAGCATCTAAGTGAGGTTTCTTGGGTTTTGACATGAACTGACTTAGTTTATGAACAGGATATGCAATATCTAGCCTAGTGATAGTCAGATAAAGCAATCTGCCCACCAACCTTCTATACACTCTAGGATCAGCTAGCAACTTTCCTTGAAACTTGCTTAACTTCAAATTCTACTCCATTGGCACCTTGCTAGGCTTACAAGCTAACATTCCAGCATCCTTCAAGACTTCCAAAGCATATTTTCTTTGACAGAAAGTGATACCCTTGTCTGATCTAGCTATCTCAAGTCCAAAAACATACTTCAAGCCTCCAAGATCTTTAAGTTTGAAGTGCTGATTTAGAGAAGTCTTAAGCTCCTTAACTGCTTGAACATTATTGCTAGCTATGAGAATATCATCAACATAAACCAGCAAAGCTATGAAGGAATCATTGAACTTCTTTGTGAACAAAGAGTAGTCAGCTTTGGATTGTTTGAAACCATGATGCTTAATGACAAAACAAAACTTTGCATTCCATTGCCTTGAAACCTGTTTAAGCCTATATAAAGACTTGTTCAATTTGCAAATAACATTCCCCCCTTTGCTATGGAAGCCTTGAGGGAGTTGCATGTACACCTCTTCATGAAGATCACCATTCAAAAAAGCATTATTGACATCTAACTGAACCAAATGCCAACCTTTCACAGCAGATATGGCCAGAAGTGTCTTCACAGTAGTCAATTTAGCAACTGGTGAGAAGGTATCAGTAAAATCTAGCCCCTCTTGTTGAGTAAATCCCTTCACAACTAACCTTGCTTTATACCTCTCCACAGAGCCATCAGCTAAGGGGTAAGGGTCCAGGTATTATTGGAAACTAAAGCATCAATTTCAGTACTCATGGCTTTTTGCCATTTAGGATCCTTAACAGCCTCATGAAAGAATCTTGGTTCAGGAATAGAGGTAATGACAGAACAAAAATGGGCTTATGAAGAAGAGAGGATACCTAGTAGTGACCAAGGAAGTACCTGACTTGCTGAGTGGATTAGATTGGGAAAGTTCAGTAGACATGATACTGCTGCATTTGTAATCTTGTAAGTAGGAAGGAGGTTTGGTAGTTCTAGATGATCTTCTTAGGGAAGGAACAATATCTGGTTGAACTATATTTGGTTCTTGAGGAAGGGGTAAAGAATCAGATGCTATGGAACCTTGTGAGACAAGATCAGAAGCACCAGAAGCTGGAATGATGGATTCTGGTATGATTGAAGCTGATATAACAGGAACAATAGGATTTGAAGTAGAATCAGAGACATTTTGAGGACCAGAATTAGGAGAAGGAACATGTAAAGAAGGTGTAAAAGGTTCTGAAAACATAGGATCATGTGGAATAGCTACATTAGGACAGATATGAGGAAGTGAAATGGAAGTATGTGAAGAATAGGATGGAGAAATGAAAGGGAAGACAGTCTCATGAAAAGAAACATCCCTTGAAATGAAAATTTGTTTTGTAAGCAAGTTTAACAACTTGTAACCCTTAACACCAAATGGATACCCAAGAAAAACACAAGGAATAGATCTAGGTGAGAACTTAGACCTATTGTGGGCCAATGTGGAGGCAAAACAAAGGCTGCCAAAAACTTTTAAATAATGATAAGAAGGAACCTTGCCATAAAGCTTCTCAAAAGGGGTTTTATGATCCAAAACAACACTAGGCAGCCTATTGATGATGTAAATTGCTATCAAAACACAGTTTCCCCAATAGCAGAGTGGTATGTTAGACTGAAATTTCAATGCTCTTGCAATGTTTAAGATATGTTGATGCTTCCTTTCCACTATTGAATTTTGTTGTGGTGTAGCAACACAAGAATGTTGATGAACAATCCCATGTTGAGCATAAAAATCTTTGAGGAAAAATTCTTGAGCATTGTTAGTTCTAAACACTTTGATATTAGTTTGAAATTGAGTTTGTATCATTTTGTAAAATGAAATCTATAAGGGCCTAGTTTCTGATTTAGATTTCATAAGGTAAACCCATGTTGACCTTGTAGCATCATCTACAATGGTAAGAAAATATTTAAAACCATCATGAGTTGCTTTGGCAAAAGGTCCCCATACATCACAGTGAATTAGATCAAAGGGATGAGCAGATAAATGATTAGAATTGGGAAAGGGTAAACGTTTATGCTTTGCAATTGGACACACAACACAATCTTTATTTGAATGAAAAGAAGACATATCAGATACACAGTGTTTAAGTTTTTCATTAGAAGCATGTTCTAATCTAAGATGCCACAAGTAAGGCTTGGTTACAATGGGAACATGAGAGACAGAATTAACAAAAGACTTCAAAACTGACTCTAGGATAGTAGAAGCCTTTGAAATGGACTTGCAATTGTTTGAAGCTTGCAGTGGGTACAGATTGTTATGAAGCTTACCCAATCCAATCATTTTCCAGCAAGTAAGGTCCTGTATGCAACAATAATTGGAAAGAAAAACCAAACAACATGATAGTGATTTGGTTAATTTGCTTACTGAAATCAAATTGAAAGAAAACGTTGGAACACAAATGACATCCTCAAGAATTAAGGATGCAGTAACCTAGACTGTGCCTATGTGTGTGGCAAGAACTTTTTCACCATTAGGTAAGTGGACAAAGGAAGATATTGAACTAGTGATCTTAGTAAACAATGAAATTGAATGAATAATGTGATCAGTAGCCCCTGTATCAAGAACCCAAGTTTCTTCATTATAGGTTGTTTTGTTTGAAGGATTTTCATTAAAAATTGATTTCTTCAAACTAAGGCAAGTAGGATCTTGGAAAGAAGCACAAGAAATACCTGATAATGCTGAGTTTGCTGAGTGAATGGTATCAGGAGTGGCAAAAGATGATGCATGAGAACCCAACAAAGATAGCAGCTGCTGGCATTGTTCAGATGTGAAAGGAAAAGACCCTGACTGTGATGCAGCCTCATATTGACCAGAATCACCACTAAGACTGACTTGATTGGCCATGGAAACTTTGCCCTTTTGCTTATATCCTGGTGGAAAGCCAATCAACTTGTAGCATCTCTCCATGAAATGACCAGGTTTGCCACAGTGACTGCATATAGGCCTACCCTTTCCTTTTGTGTTCTTCCCAACTTGATTAAATGCTTGAGTGTTGACTGCAAGAGCAGTTGAATCAACTGAATGCCCTCCATTAAAACCTAAAGCCCTCTGTCTCTCCTCTTGTATTACCAAAGAGAAAGACTTGTCAATAGAGGGACTTGGCTCTATCATCAAAATCTGAGTTCGAACTTGTGAATAAACCTCATTCAAGCCATTGAGGAACTGCATCAAAGAATCTTGATGATGAAACAGTATAATTTTGTCATTCACACCACAGACACATTTGCCACAAGAACAGCATGGTAAGGGCTTGAGATTAAGCAATTGATCCCAAGAAGCTAGAAGATCAGTGAAGAAAGTAGTCACTGTTGCATCTCCTTGCATGATTTTTGAAATCTGCTTTTGAAGTTGTGAAATCCGTGGACCATTTGCTTGCAAGAAATGATTCTTCAGTGAATTCCAAACCTCCATTGCAGTATTTCTATATATCACACTACCAGAAATGTGAGGTGAGACTGAATTCAATATCCGTGAAGAAATCATAGAATTGTTCTTTGACCAAGCAATCTTTTCCAGAGGAGTGATAGCCATAGAAGTTGTTATAGAGCCATCCACAAAACCTAGCTTACTCTTCGCATCCAATGCCATACGTATAGCCCTAGCCCAATTGGGGTAATTGTCTTCTGTCAAGGGCTGAGTGACAAGAATTGCACCTGGTGACTCTCCATGGTGCAGAAAAAATGGACTCCTCGGGTCCTCCATTGGAGAGAGCTCACGATGAGCAACAAATGGAGAAGATGAAGTTTGAAAAGTTTGATCTTGGTTAGCCATTAACAGAGAAACAATGCTCTGATACCATATAAGAAAAACAGAGAGCTATGGAAAAGAGAGTAAAAGCTAGAGAGAAAAGATTGAAGAGTAAAACTCTGTGATTGTATTAATTGATCCAAAACTAACTGTACAATGTATATATACACTACAATTCATACAGGAGAGCTCAACTGCTAAAACTAACTAACTCCGCAATATACGGATCCATTCTAAACTACCTAACCAACCAATTCTAGTAGTACATATGTCCATATATACATCTGCTAATTAACTTAAACTAAACAACAAGTCGTATATCAAAACTCAGTCATCTCAGTCGTTTAGCAAGCCTCATGTAAATTCTTCCAATGCCCTGTTTCATTGCTCTGCCTCTCTGCCTGAGCTGATCCTTCAAACACCCTTCTCATCAATGCTTGCATCTGTCTTCTTCTTGTTCTTATCCGTGCTTTTATCCAAACTCTGATAGATTGGTCGCCAATATATATTTGTATATTAGCTGGATAAGAGAGAGTGAGAGAACATTCTTGGCAATTAATTTGCTCCAATCATAAATAATAAATAAAATTAAAAAAGGTATTCTCTCTTTACCGGATAGTTACAAGTCCTATATGGCCCCAATAATATCTTTGGCCAACCATTCTTGGCAAAGTTTTGCATATTTTGCATGTCTATGGCTTCCGGATCAACAACTCACCTAGAGAGATTGCGGTGAATAGTATCATGGCTGAACTTTGGGCTCTTCGGGATGGGTTATAAATGGCAGCAACGGAAAATATACATAATCTTATTGTTGAACTCGATGCTCTTGCTGTTGTTCAATTGATGAAAAACTCTATTGTTAACTTATCTATTGAACCCTTGCTTACTGATTGCAGGCTCCTCTTGAGGAAGTTCCCAAATTTGCGAGTTGAGCACGCCTACAGAGAAGCAAATCAATGCGCGGACGCCTTAGCCCGTATTGGTAGTAATAGTGATGTCCCTTTCATTTTGTTTGCCCATCCACCGCCTGTGGTGGATCAGCTTTGCACCTTGGACTTTGAAGGGGCCTTTTGTAATAGATTGATTTAGTTTTAATGCAAATATCTTCCATTACCAAAAAAAAGAAAAGAAAAGAGAGAAGCAATTGCGCAAGCCTATTCACGATGTGAGTGATACGTAACATTATTTGTACATATATAATTAAAGAAACAAACTAAATGTCCTTTTGGGATACTTGGGTAGTGGGCTTAATAAACTTAAATTCTACAACAAATTTGACTTTTTTCAAGGGCCAAAACCCTTGAAAAAAGTATTAAAAAACCTTGAGAAAAATTATTTTAAGAGTTCTATTGACATTGATAACCTTCGAAACTTATACCGTCGAAAAGGAAATTTTGAAGCCCTTTTTGGCCCTTAAAACAAGTGCTCTAATCTTATTTTGAGGGTCAAGAGACCCTTAAATAACCCTTTATCAAGGTTTAAAAGATTTACATTTACAATCCTTGATAAATAAGGTTATTTAAGGGGTCTCTTGACCCTCAAAATAAGATTTTATTTAAAAAAAAAAAAACCACAATCATGCACAATATACATACACACACACAAAATTTACAATTGTTGAGATGATATACTATGATATTGATGTATAGCAAAAGTGATATCAATAGTTTCAAAAGTGATATGTCAATTATTGTTTAAGAAAAAAGATATCAACCACATTATATACTTTAAAAGACGTGTCGTAAATTTAAAAGTTCTAAATTTCATTTGTCATACTTTCAGTCGGGTCAAAAGCTGACATATACATAGCATTTAAATAATAATAATAATGGTAATAAGGCAGTGAACTTTTCACGGATATAAGGCTTTATCCCATAGGGCAAAGAGGGACAACTAACTAATTAAGGCACCTAATTAGGATTTGCATTCATCCGAATGACAATTATTGTGTTTGATAGTTGCCTTTATGACCCTTTGCTGTTGAATTGTGTTTTTTGTGTGTAATGTACTTGTCTCTAACCAGTCTCATAATGCATGAATGTGCACATTATATTATGTGTATGAATAATTGAAGAATATAAAGCTAGTAAATTATATTAAAATATTGAAGACTTGGATAAGTCACCGTTCTACAAAATTAATAAATAGTTTTTTCTTCTTAAATCTTAAAGAATGTAAAACTATAATCAACGCTGAGTTTAATTATTAAGCAATCAGCTACTATTGAATAAGTTTCTCAAAAAAATAAAAAAGCAACTATTGAATAATTATGTCCGTTTTGCTTTGATCACTTTTCAAACTAGGGTATCTTGATTCTTGATCCATCTCTGTCGAGAATCTCTGCATAGAGTCCAAAATGTTAAGTATTTTATGTTACTAATTACGTGAACTGGACTTCAACAATGCAACCCTGGTACTCTTCTTTTGTATCCATTCAATAGTATAAAAGAGTGCACGCAAATGTATTTTGAGAAAACAGCCTAGCTAGCCACTAGTAGCTAGGAAGAGAGAGAATTGTGAAAGAAAAAAAAATTGCAACTGGTCTACATCAAGAATATTTCTCGTCATCCAAACTTAGAAATTAACAAGAAGAAGATACAACCTAATTCTTGTCTTTTAGATGTGAAGACAAAGTTTGAAGTTGAATTTACAGACTATATAGTCGCTTTACGCTGAAATATAACTAAAATTTCATTTTGCATCAATTTTTAAATGTGAATTATGCGAACTTAAATTATGAAATATTATATTATTCATTGCCAGCACCTTGTCCAAACTTATAAGATTACAACATTGTTTTTCACACTCCAACCTAGCAAGCTACATATCCATGATTGAAGTGCAAAGTCAATTCTGTGTCTCACCGTGGGTATGCTAAATTGCTAATGTGTACCAATTAATGCTGCTCCCGATCCTAATAACACAATAATCTCAGTGATACTTAGAGGCTGTCTGGATTTGCTGTTTCCATAACTCATAACTCAAAAATGGTGGGACCCATGGTTGAGAAGTCCATTTGGTTTTTGTTTCCATCACTTAATTCTCTGATTTTTGAGTGATGAATTATGGAAACTGAAAACACATTTTAGGTGTTTTCAGTTTCCATAACTCTATTTTCAATGACATTTTCGTAATTAAAACTACATACTGGGTCCCACGGTTAGTGGCGACTCCAGGAATTTTATCCAGAGTGTTCCTATTCCACTTTGAAAAAATTTCAGGTCATTTTGGTCTATTTCGGGTGTTTCGAGATATTTCAATAAATACCGGCCGAAATTCAAGATTTGGCCGACATGAAGTTTGTGCTTAAAAAAAAAATTATAAACTATAATTTGTTGTTTAGTTGTTTCATTAATAAAATTATAAGTTCATTTGAAATATTAATAAAATTATTAATTATTGTTGTTTAGTTGTTTCATTAATTTGTTTGTCTTTTATAAACTATAATTTGTTGTACTATTGTTTCATTAATTATTAAATTATTAATTGTTATTTAGCCTAAAATAATTTAATTTGTTTCTCTTTTATAATGTATTAGTTAATTGAATTATTAATTATTAGTATTTAGTTGCTTCATTAATTTTTTTTACTAATTACTAGCCGTCTAGCACACAATTCATTATGCATTAGCACACACTAGCACACACCTCATGTGTGCACACACCCACGGATAAAGTAAAAAAAAAACAGGTGCAAATAAATTGGTGTTTCTTAATAGCAAGTGATTATGTGTGCACACACCCACGGATAAAGTCAAAAAAACAAAAAACAAGGGCAAATAAATTGGTGTTTCTTAACAGCAAGTCACAAATCACAATACACTAAAAGACAAACTCACCAACACCAACTGACCAACACAGTAACACACCTACGGATAAAGTAAAAAAAAACAGGGGCAAATAAATTGAATAATTATAAAGACTTAAGAGAGAATCAGTTCAAAAAGAAAGAGAGCTCTCTCTCCCTTAGTCTCAGATCACAGTCCACACCACAATCCATAGCAAAACTCAAAGATTAAGAGAGAGAACAGAGAAGTAAAGTGTAAAATACCTTGAGGCATCGCAAGCTCTAATTCAATCGGTGTCGCATACACTGAGCTCTCTCTCTCTCAGTCGACGTCGCAAGCTCTGATCCGATTGGACTAATCTCCGATCTTCGATCTCCGATGCCGATCCAAGCTTTGTTGCTCGAGTTTTAGGCAGAGGTGTCGTCGCCACGTCGCGCCTATGTGCTTGATGATGAGGTTTCAGGCAGACTGGCGGAGGCGTAAGGCATTATCCTTGATGAGGTTTTTTCCTTTAGGGTTTCTAATTTTAGGTTTTGCTTTAGCATTACCATTTGATGATTGAGGCAAACGAGTATTCGTATTGGTTTTTTTTTTTTTTTTTTTTTTTTTTTTTTTTTTTTTTTTTTAAGAATACGTTTAGGTTGGGCCTTTGGGTATTTGTTTAGGATTGATGTTGCATATTGGGCTTTTTTTTTAGGCTTGCTCTGTAAAATCCAAACAAATTTGTTCTGTAAAATCATAAGGTTTTACAATTTTTTTATTTTTTATTTTTTAGGGCTGAAAGCTATACGTTTGGATTTGGCCGGCATAAGTTTTTTTTTTGTTTTTTTTTTTTAAGATTTTAGTTCAAAATTTGTTTGGCATAAAATTTTTTGAGAGTGTTCCTAATTTTGCTTGAGGGTGTTCCTATTTTATTTTTTAAGGGTAAACAAATAAAAAAATTTAAATTATTATATATAAATAACGTGGCGTCGCCACTGCCCATGGTCAAAGCAATACACGTGAGGCTCCCTTCTCTCTCCCATCAGTCACTCTCTCTTTTCTTTCTTCTCCACTTTTCTTTCTTTGTCTCTTCTTCTTTATCTGTTCTTCTTTTTGTTCTTCTTTAGAGCAAAATCTCACCCAAAGACAAAAGAATCTTAGCCCTCCCCATCCACGGCCTCTTTTATTCGATCTGACGCCGACTCACGCCAACCCATCCGATGAACAACTCACACGCCGACCCATCTCTCTTTGTCCTTCACCCTTCCCACGTTGACCCATCCGATGACTCGATCCGGCTTTGTCATCGATCCAAAAGAGGAAAAAAGGGATCTATGAAATGATTGTGTTTGTGTTTGTCGTTGATCCGACTTTGCTGGGTTTGTGTTTTGATTAAAATGATTGTGTGAGAGATGGGTCTTGCTATTTTTCTACATAGGTTTTTTTTTTTTTTTTTTTTTTTTTTTTTTTTTTTTTTTTTTTGATTTGGTGGTGTTTCATAAATAAGTATGAATGGAGTTTTGATTTGCTGCTGCATATTTTTAGAGTAGGAAAATGGCTTTTGGGTTTGGGGGGATTTGTATTGATGAGAGTTTTTGTTGTTTGTACTTCTTTGGTTGCACTTCACTGTGATTATGGTGGTGGCAAAATGAAATGAGCAATGAAGAAAATGAAATGAAATGGTGTGAGTCGGGTAGGCTAACAGGAATGCTTGACATGGTGCTCAGGTATGGGTCCTACAAAAAGTAGAAAAAATTGAGTGATGAGAAACTAAAAACATGTGCCAAACGAGTGGGGTATAGAAAATTGGAGTATTTTGAGTGATGAGTGATGAATAATGAATGATGAGTGACGAAAATTGAGTGAGGAGTGATGAGTGATGAAAAAAAAAATCCAAACAACCCCTTACTTTCCACACAGATATATATCAGTGATACTTACTTTCCACAGAAATATGCTTATTTTGATGCAACACTAAAAATTTTCTATATGATAATGATATATATTCTACTTGACATTGTCGCTTGCACAAACTATAGCCAAATTATTAATTTTATAGAATTTTCTTCTGCCTCATCCAGTGATTCTTTATATGTAATTTAACAAGCACCAGTATAAAGCTTTTTGATGACAGAATCTACAATTTAATTTTCGTAATTATTTAATTTTGATATTTTTATGTAAAAAAAGTTATTTAAGGTTTAGGGTTATTATTTCCTTATTTTTAGATGCATATAATGATTTTTAGGTCAAATTTGATTCCTTTTATAATTATGTATCAATTAAGAGTTATTTTACATTATATTTTCTTATTTATCAAGTTTTACGGAGTCCTTAAATAGGCCTCTAAGTCTGTATACGTTTTTGGAACAATTATTTAATCAATAAAATTCAAACTTTTGTCTTTCTATTTTCTGGTGGATTCCAGACCATTTCTTCTTGTGGATTCAAGGAACCCTCATGGATTTGTGTTATTTTCAGAAGCAAACGGGTAGATGTATTCTGCTTCTTGACACTTCCGCATCCTGCATCAATTGGTAACAGAGCCTTAACTTATCCTAGTATGGTGGCTTTAGCAAGTATTACGTGACGTATAGTTAACACTCACAAATATCTTTGCTAGGATGCTATTGCTGGAGCATGGAAATAATAGGGATAACTGTCGTGGAGACATAACTCATAAGTAACCTATTGGTAAGCAAATTTCATATAGGCCTTATAAGATAATTTCAAGTTTTTTGGTGAGAGACACCGAAACAAAGTTTATTGATTTTATTGAGGTGGAAAGATTTGATGTGATTATTGACTCCTATTTGGTGAATATTGTCAATTGCATGAAAATCGAGGGACAAGAAGTTTAAGTTGCTCAATTTATGACTTTCAAGTTTGGCAAGAAGGCAAGGAAGATGAAGTATTCAAAGTATTTGTTCTCATGGCATGGAAGATTTCAGATTTCAAAGATGAATTCGAGGACCAGTTTGTTTCAAGTGGAGGGGTTTGATGTAGGACAGAATCTACAATTTAATTTTCGTAATTATTTAATTTTGATATTTTTTATGCAAAAAACGTTATTTTAGGTTTAGGGTTATTACTTCCTTGTTTTTAGGTGCATTTAATGTTTTTCTTGTTTGTCAAGTTTTACGGAGCCCTTAAATAAGCCCCTAAGTCTGTCCACGTTTTTGGAACAATTATTCAATCAATAAAATTCGGACTTTTGTCTTTCTATTTTTTGGTGGATTCTAGACCCTTTCTCCTTGTGGATTCTAGGACCCTATGTGTTTTATTTCTTGCTTTCTAGAGGTAGATGTGTTCTGCTTCTTGACGCTTCTGCATCCCACATCACTTTTCTAGAAAAGTAATGTGAGGAAACGTCAGTGCTTAGCGATCAATGAGGAATAACATGATAATTTAAACCAGCACTCGTAATGCTTTTCCAGTTTACATGTGCTCAAGAATCAAGATAGAAGGTCGTATATACACTTTGGTCTATATTTGACTTTATAGTTGATAGGATATATTAATCTCCTCTCTTTCTTCTGCCTTCTTTTTCTTTCCACAAAGTGGAGCAACCAAATTAGATGCTATTCTACTAAAAAAGAGAAGGAAAGAGGGAAGAGATCCTTGTTTTTTTTTTTTTTTTTTTTTTTTTTTTTTTTTTTTTTTTTTTTTTTTAATAGTAAGAAGAAATTTACATTTTAAACTTAATTTACAAACGTGATAAATTAAACCTGTAGTTTTAAAAGTAACAATCTAAATCTTGAAATTTAAAGAAGTAAAAAATTAATTAATTAAACTTTATAATATTTTAAGTATAAATTAAACCCTAAGTTGACAGGGTAACAACTTAAACCCTAAGCCTATATGAACTCAAAACAAAATGTCGTTCCACTTAAATAGGTTGAGGCTTAAATTGTTAGTTTTTAAAACCTTGGGATTTAATTTGTTCGTTTTGAAACTATAACTTTAATTTGTTATTTTAAAAACTTCAGGATTTAATTTACTACTTTTGAAATAATAGGATTTCATTTGTTACTTTCTAAATTATAGGATTTAAAATGAAAATTTTTTCAAATTATAATTTTGATGCTGAAATCCATCTTTTGCCTCAAGTTTGGTAACAATCCATAACTAAATGGGTGTAATCATGCATCAGTCAAAAGTGATCAATTTTTAATCATAGAGTTTTAACACTTACACCATATTGTCTAAAGTGTTCTGGCTAGCATTTCTCTCTATCTAGTCATGATTAAGAGAAATAAATAAACAAAACCCCTCTAATTTTCTTACAAGAAAAAAGAGAGTAGAATGGGAACAACTTGACATTATGAAGGATGGTGGGAATTAAAAATACTAGTAATCCAACTTTCCAAGATTTTCTCCTTCAAAAAATAGTTTTCTTTCTTGTTTTTAACTTTTTGTTTGGAAAAAGCAGCTCAAGTTGTGTGTGTGTGTGTGCGTTTTTTTTTTTTTTTTTTTTTTTTTTTTTTTTTTTTTTTTTTTTTTTTTTTTCAGCATAGTCATCCACTAATGTCTTCCTCCTTTCCTGGTGAAATGGATAAGTTAAGTTGGAGAAAATTACATTATTGACTACAAGAAAGTGAAACAATGACATAAAGGTTCCACTTTCATATAAAAGCATTTATAATTCTCTATTTTGAGAAAAGTTTCAAAACCTTGAAATAATAATTGATTTTGAATGTTTTACACTCACTAGGGGGGAAGACTTCCGTAAATCTCTTGTTTCTAATGGCTAAGATTTGGGTTTCACAGATATTATAACATGTGTTTCTAATAATAGTAGGTCTTACACACATCATCCCAGCATAAAAGGCACTCGTCACAATAATTTTTCAATGGCATATATAAAGTAAAACTGTAAATAAGATAATTTTTTTTTAATAATTAATAAGAGTGTAAGTAATTGTCATATGGAAAAGATCGTTAATTGTATAGCATAGGATATTAATATAGAGATTAGAATATTTTAGGGTGTCAAATGAAGCAGTTATTACCATATAAAACCTCTAGCTAGAATCTTAGATTCAATCCAAAAGGATTTCTTTATATAATTATTTGTGTGTGTGATGAGAGGACTATACATAAATTATTAAATGCTTGAAGTGGCACCCTCATTAGCGGAAATATAAAAATTAAAAAAAAAAAATTCTAAGAGCCTAATTAGTAGAAGGATTTTTGTTTTTGTTTTCAAAACAATATAAAAATAATTTTCAAAAAATTGAACTTGAAACTAGTTTTCAAATAATAATTTTCATATTTTACGTGTTTGGCTCCCACTTTTAAAAACAATTTTTAAATACTAAAAACAAAAAATAATTGTTTAGGAGACCATTTCTATTTTTTGAGATTTTTTTCAAAAGAATATTTACAAAAAGTAATGTGTAAAATCTGTAGATTACTTTTTTTGTGTAGATAATGATAAGGGAATAGAGCTTGGTTTCAAAATTGAATGGTGAAAATTCTTATAGTGATAAAGATAAGCTCCTTACCAACGAGGGCTTGGCTCAGCTAATAAGATTCGTTCACTCTGCCTAACCAGCCCAAGTTCGATTCCCGCTGCCAGCGGGCTCTTGTTAGTGGGCATCCTTGGTGAGGGTAGCTCCCTCACATGGACTGGACAGAATGGCTTGAGCTTGACCCCAGCCCGACGCCCTACCCGGGGGCAAAATACAACCATAAAGGCTCCCATTTTTTAACCCAAAAAAAAAAAAGAAAAAAAAAAAAGATAAGCTCCTTAATTTAAGAGATAAAAGAATTTGGACAAATATGTGGAGTCCACTATTTTCAATTTATTTACAACTATGTCATTAAAAACATTTTTTGAATCTTGAAAACACCCCTTAGCCATTTTTAAAATCCTGTTCTAAACCTAAAAAATAGGATACAATTTTTTTAAAAACGGTATTTAGAAAATATTAGCCAAATTATAAATTCAAGTGTGGGACCTATCATTTTATGAATTGCAAAACAAAAAACTATATTTAAATACTTTTACCATACAGACCCTAACTATTGCAATTTTGTGTATTCAAATGTTATAGGAGCAAATTGCATTATGTAAAAATAAAATTTGTAGTATCTTTATCATTGATAGTTTTAAAAAAAAATTATATATATAAAAAATAAAAATAAAAAGACAGCGGGCAGATAGGGGAATTACAAAAAGCAAACCTAGGACATGGCTGTAATTTACATGCACAGATGGAATGTCTTTTCAAAATACTCTTATCAAACAGACCCTAACTATTGCAATTTTGTGTATTCAAATGTTATAGGAGCAAATTGCATTATGTAAAAATAAAATTTGTAGTATCTTTATCATTGATAGTTTTAAAAAAAAATTATATATATAAAAAATAAAAATAAAAAGACAGCGGGCAGATAGGGGAATTACAAAAAGCAAACCTAGGACATGGCTGTAATTTACATGCACAGATGGAATGTCTTTTCAAAATACTCTTATCAAACAGACCCTAACTATTGCAATTTTGTGTATTCAAATGTTATAGGAGCAAATTGCATTATGTAAAAATAAAATTTGTAGTATCTTTATCATTGATAGTTTTAAAAAAAAAAAAAATAAAAAAAAAAAAAAAGACGACAAAAGACAGCGGGCAGACAGGGGAATTACCAAACCTAGGACATGGCATTGATATTATTTTATTGATCAAGCATTGATATTATTTTCTTTTCTTTTTTTCATTGTCATTAACTCACTTTTGCTGCATCTATATCACTACATTATCTCCTCCTTTACTTAGATCATGACTTAGCTTTTTTGTTTTTTTGGCTGACAGTAAACATATTCTTCCTATTATTGTCATATTACACCTGCCTGCCATAACTTTTTTTGTAACAGCTTCCTCCACCATAGGCATGTGTCCAAAGTCTTAGCAAAGGGGTTCTAGCTTGTGCACAAGTTGGCTTGGGGTGTGTTGCAATCAAGCTAGTCCTGACTCTTCTACCCAGAATCATTGGGCCATAACGTGGTAAGAGATAGCCTAGCCCACAGTTGCAAAAAAAGGCCCACCACATTTAAATTGGCGACTCCATTAGGGAGTTGGGAAAAAGACGAGGAAGGTAGACAAAAGCCCTTGCAAGCTATGCCCCCAAGATAAAAAACGACGCAAAACATGAGTACCGTGCCCTCATAGGCAGAGTCAAGGCCAACAACACCCCACCAGCATCAGCCTAACCAAGCAGAAGGTGTCGATAGAGCAAGGGCTAAACCTCAACAATAGCAAAAGGTCCCCATTAACAATGCCAACATTTTTATCTAGGTGTTGCAATCATTGCAACATTCACAGCAACAGATGATGAAAAAAATTTTCCAAATGAAGGCGAACAAGACAAAGGAAAAAGGGAGCCAACATGACCCAAAGCATACAGCAGACAAGGATGAGACCCCAGTCAGAGGTGCTCCGCAGAATACGGAACAACGTTTCATCACTATGGCCGAAGTTGCAGCACTCCTAGAGCAAGAAAGGGCCAAAGCGCCTAAGGATAGGTTTTACGCACAAAGACCACCTTATCCACTGAGAATACTCAGCAAGCCATACCCCGAGAGGTATGAGCCACGAATTTTTGCGCAATACGATGGCAGAAAGGGAAGTGCCGTTAAACATGTGAACAAGTTCATTGATATCCTTGGCCCTTATGCGACAGACGAGGACCTGTGTCTTTGGGAATTTTTCAAATCACTATGTGCCCATGCGTACACTTGGTACACTGGTTTGAAACCAGGATCAATCCCAACGTGAGATGACATGGTGGACGTATTTTGTACTAAATACTTTCACGGAGAAGAGACAGTAACGCTCACGACTTTGCAAGCAACTAAGTAAAGAAGCGGCGAAGATTTGATGGAATATATCAAAAGGTTCAGAAATATAGCACTTGACTACTATGACCATTGTGAAGAAAAGACGATAGTGGAAATGTGTATAGGTAACATAATCAAGGAGTACAGAGCTATTTTAGAGAATCTAGAAATCTCCTAGTTTGCACAGTTGTTACAGAAAGCCATAAAGACTGCCCAATCAGTAAGACTAAGCTCTGACAGGAGAAACACTCCATAAGCCATGGCAGTGTCCACCGGTGAGTGAAAATGGAAGTCTGACAAGAGGGAGTATGAGACCTTTCCACCACTACCATGTACCCTAAAGAAGCTGGACGCCCTCCTAGATAAATGGATTGCAGATGGAGTCTTTAACCCTAACCAAGTTTCTAGAGAACCCACCAAAGAAGAGTGGAGAGACCAGCGTTTCTGCCGCTTGCACAATTTTGTGCAACATCCTACCATAGAATGTTGGGTGCTCCGCAGACTAGTGCATCGAAGAATCAAAGAAGGAACTCTAGAGTTATCCCAGTTGGAAGTCGAAAGAAACCCATTCCCAAACCACAAGGGGAAGAGAGGAGCAACAGTTGTCATTTGCACAGATCTAAGGGAAGATAAGAAGGAAAGACCAACCCTGCCTGCTGCAGCAATTACCATCTTGCAAAAAAGTTCCAGGTTCAAGAACTTATTTGATCAGTTGGGGCTCACAGCAAACGAATGAAGGATTGCCACAGAGGCTTTGGTGAGCCTTGCCTTAGGGGCAGGAATAGAGTGCTTAATGGCATAAGCCACAGATGACAAGGCCCTCTTACAGGAGGTGAATGAGATCACTTTCAGTGATGAAGATATGGAAGTGGGGTATTCAGATCATAGGAGGTCTCTCTACTTGGCAGCATCCATAAATCAAATACCCATCAAGAGAGCCTTGGTGGATACGGGCGCTTTCGTGAACCTTATCCCGCTAAGTACATTACAAGCAGTAGGAATTTTAGAGAGAAAGATTCAGGGATGCCCAATGAAAGTAACAGAATTTTGGGGAAGAGGCGAATATATCGCAGGCCATATCCAGTTGTGGTTGAAAGTGAGACCAATAGCCTCTTTGGCCCACTTCCACGTGGTGAAAATAGAGGTCTCATACCATGTGCTATTGGGAAGACCGTGGTTGCATAAGCACTGATTAGTCCCATCCACTTATCATTAGTGCATAAAAGGAAGGTTGAATGGCAGGATGATACGAATAGCGGCAAACCCGTCACCCTTCTAACAAGCGGAGGCTCATCTAGTAGAAACTATGTTTTACGATAAATGGGTGCCATCTGGGGAAAGCTCAGTGTCAAAACCACAAGGCACCATTGTGCCTAGGTGGAAAGATGTTCAAGATGACCCAGAGCCCGATCTAAGGAGACTATTAATGTAGACAAAGAAAAGGAAAGAAGCGCCCACTTTGGAATCAGACGATGCACCACAATGCGTAAGGGTTCGGACCCCTAATGGCAGAATCATCTACAAGTTATGAAGGTGCATGGGGCCCACATGCGATATGCAAGGGGGCCCCGAACAAGGACCGTAGCATAAAAGTTTGGTGTGTTGCATGGTTCAAGAAAGTTCAGAAGAAGAAAGCAATACGAAGAAAGCGATACGAAGAAAGAGGAGGGAATTACAGCAGAATAGGATATATAGGTAGCAGCAGAAGAAGGATTGGAAGAAGTTGACCTGGGAACTAATCCATAGGAACTAAAACCCATCTCAATTAGTTCAAAACTATTAAAGGAAGAAAAGTCAAAATTAGTACTATTACTGAAAGAATTCAAGGATGTCTTCACATGGGACTACAGCGAGATGCCCAGGTTGGACCCCGGGCTGGTGGTGCATACGCTTAACATAAACCTTGAGGCTAAGCCGATGGCTTAGCTTGCCAGAGTGTTCCACACCAAAATAGAAGAGCAGATAGTAAAGCAGGTGCAAAAGCTACTGGCGGCTGGTTTTATTAAGCCCATCCAGCACCCATGGTGGTAGTTTAATATTGTACCCGTAAGGAAGAAGAATGGGTAGATAAGGTGCTGTGTAGACTTCAGGAACTTCAACCGGGCCTACCCGAAAGACGAATTTCCACTGCCAAACATGGACCTGTTGATAGACTCTGTAGTAGGAAACGCCATGTTTTCCTTCATGGACAAATTCAGTGGATACAATCAGATTTGAATGGTGCCAAAGGACGCGGAGAAAACTACTTTCAGGACTCCCATAGGCAATTTCTATTACATTTTGATGCCTTTTAGGTTAAAGAACGCGGGCACAACATACCAACATACCATGACTGCCATATTCCACGACATGATGCACCGTGAGCTAGAAGACTATATGGACGACATAGTTATGAAGTCAAAAAGGCGAGAAGATCATGTCAAAGTATTGAGAAAAGTGTTTGAAAGATGCCGGACCTTCAAGCTAAGAATGAATCCTCTCAAGTATGCATTTGGAGTGTCTTTTGGGGAATTTTTGGGATTCCTAGTCCACAGCAGAGGAATAGATGTCAAAGCCATAGCCATAGCAACCATAAAGCCACCTACCATGGTGAAGGAACTAAAGAGTTTTCTGGGGAAAGCCTCATACATTCGAAGATTCATCCTAGGCTTAGTGTCAATCACTTCGGCTTTCGCAAAGTTACTTAAAAAGGGGCAAAGTTTCGAGTAGGGAGAGGCACAGTAGACAGCCTTTTGAAGGTTACAGCAGGTTATGACTAACCTTCCTACGATACGAGCCCCGATCCATAAAAGGCTGTTGCTGCTTTACTTAGCCACCAACTCGTATGTCATAGGCGCGTTAATCGCCCAAAAAGATGGAAGCGGTGTTGAGCAACCGTTCTACTACATAAGCCACGCTTTAAAGGTTGTGAAGACTCGCTATCTCAGGGCAGAAAGAGCATGCTTGGCAATAGTATATGCATCACAAAGGCTACACCATTACTTCCTAGCCTACGAGGTATGGCTGATGACGAAGTCCCACGCGATTAAGGCTCTATTGCAACAGCCAATCCTCTCTGGAAGGATATCCCAGTGTTACAATTGTCACAGTATGATTTGAAGGTGAGAACGCCTAAAGCAGTAAAGAGTCAAGCTATAGCAGACTTATTGGCACAATTCCCAAGAGAAGAGGAATTCCTACTGGACGATGCATTTCTAGGGGAGGTAGCTACGGTAGAAGTAATCAAAGAGTAATGGGTAATGAAGTTTGACGAATCTTCGACTACCTACTCGGGAGGCGTGGGAATAGTCCTATATCATGAAGGGGACAAAGCCGTAGCGCTCTCATTCAAGTTGGAATTTCCTTGCTTAAACAATACCGTAGAATACGAGGCTTACCTTACTGGGCTACCTATAACCCTTAAAATGGAAGTCAACCATTTAAAGGTGATAGGTGACTCCAATCTAGTGGTCTGCTAGGCCAAAGGAAGTTTCTCTTTGAAGGAGCCTAGCTTAGCCCCATACCGGACAATGGCCCAGAAAATGGAGGAAAAATTCTCAACGTTAAAGATTGAGCACGCTTTAAGGAGCAAAAATCGATATGCAGACGCGTTGGCCACATTAGCATTTGAAGGAAGCAACACCAAGGTAGAAGTCAACAAGTGAAAGGAGTCCATCATTGAAACGCTAAAGGAAAGATTCCGAGAAGAAAGATGCGAAGAGGATTAGAGGATTCCCATAAAGGAAGCCTTAACAAAGGAAGAAGATATGGCAGAATTGAAGGCGTTGAAAGACTACACCCTGGTAAAAGGAGAATTGTACTGCAGAATGTCAAGATGTGTAGGGCAAGAGGAGGCCCAAAGAAAATTGAGGGAAGTACATGATAGAACCTGCGGGTTCTGCGGAGAAGTCAATCTTTACCGTAGACTCCAGAGGGCAGGTTTCTATTGGCCAAGTATGGGTAAGGATGTGGAACAAGTCCAGACCCGATGCAAGGTCTGTCAACTTGCAACAGACAAGAAGGAAATCTACCTGTCTTCACCAGCGAAGATTGGAGGAACCCATATGTGCAATATCTAGCAAAAGGTATCCTGCCGCAGAAACATAGTGAAAGATATAAGCTTAAAAGGTTGGCAGTATGCTACTTCTTGCACGAAGGATTCCTTCTCAAGAAAGGATATGATGGAGACCCATTACAATGTTTGGGACCCGAAGAAGTGGGGAAAATTATAAAGAAGGTACACGCAGGAGAATGCGAGGAGCACCAAGGAAAGAAAAAGTTGTATAGATGTCTGCTATAGATGGGTTATTACTGGCCCATTATGAAAAGAGACACAGCAGAATTTGTGAAGAAATGCCACAGCTGCCAAGTACAAGCCAACCTAATTCACACTCACCCACAGAACTTGCATAGCATGGTCACCCCATGGCCCTTTCACACTTGGGGGCTTGATTTGGTGGGACCAATTAATCCACCATCACGTGGGTACATATGGATCCTAGTGGATATGGAGTACTTTACCAAATGGGCGGAAGCAATACCACTCCATAAAGCCACATGAGAGGTAGTGGCAAATTTTATCAAAGAAAATATAATTGTCAGGTTCGGAGTACCTCATAGAATCATCAGTTACAATGGCACGCCTTTTGTCAACAGTGAGGTGAGAAAGACATTAGAGTTCCACAAAATCAAGCACCATCAGTCATCACCCTATTACCCTCAAGTGAATGGGCAGGCAAAGGCGACAAACAAGACTTTCATAAAGATTATCAGCAAGATGAACCAGGAATATACTAAGGATAGGCGACGCACTTACCAGACGCCCTTTAGGCCTATCGAAACTTGTTAGGTTCTAAAGACTTAGGTTTTTATGTATTTAAAACTCTAATGTGTATTGTTGGCAAACCATGATCAAAACAATATGTTTAGTCGTGTTTAGACTTGCTCAAAGTTGTCTCATTTATGTAAAGCTGGAATAAGTTGATGTAGAAGGCTTTTATGCTTCTCGGCCTGGTTCGATCGATCGAAGCTTAGGCTCGATCAATCGAAAATCGGGTCAGAGGCGTTTTTCTGCAGAATTCCAACTCAGCCCTAGTTTTTTTAAAACGTTTAGGGTTTTCTAATTTGTCCTAAGTATAAAAGGCAAACCCTAGTCACGTTTTAGTGTTGCTCATATTGCTGTTTGTGTAAATCTCTTATGAGATCTAGAGGAGCTTTCCTTTACACAAACTTAGGGTTTTCAAGGAGGAGATATTATCTACACCTTGATGATCAATTCAGTTGTTGCCATTGAAGTTTAAAGAAACACAAGCAGGTGTGCTTGTATTTGGTGGTGAATCCAAGAAAGAAGGAGTCCGTGGATTCGGAGCTTGCACGTGATCGTGTCAGTAAGTTCTACTAATGGGTAGCAATAAGAAGTCGAGCGTGAGGGCTTGTAAGTCTTATTGTATGAATTTCGATTCTTTCAAGATAGTGAATTCAAGTTTACCTTGAGGATAGCTAAGTTAAATCATCCCTAGGTTTTTACCGATTTGGTTTCCTAGGTGATCACATTTTTGTGTTATTTATCTTTCTGCTGCTTTACATGATATGATCGTTGTGATTATGATAACCTAGATTTGTTAAATTGGACTAAGTATCAACTTGGCTAATTACCCAGGTTAATCCAATTGTGTTTTAAGGGGTCTAAAAACTATCAAGTGGTATCAGAGCGGATTGCTCTCTTGTTGTTGATCTTTTGATCATTGAGCTGATCCTTGACCCCTGTTGTCATGGAACATGGACACTCTCTTGTTATTCCTCCTCACTTTGATGGGAATAATTATACTTATTGGAAAGTAAGGATGAAAGCATTCTTGAAATCAATTGATAAGAGAGTCTGGAACTCCGTTGAATACGGATGGGAGAAGCCCACTACTCCTGTTAGTGAGTGGCAAAATTTTCAGAAAGAAGCAGTCGCGTTCAATAGCAAGGCTATGAACGCTATCTTTAACGCTGTTTCTATGGAGGAATTTAAGAGAATCTCTAATATTGAGGTTATTCATACTGCTTGGAATATCCTCCAAACTGTGCATGAAGGCACAAAGGCTGTCAAAATCAATAAATTGCAGCTGTTAACTTCAAAATTTGAAAGCATTAGGATGTTTGATGACGAATCATTTGATGAATTCTATGCCAAACTGAATGATATTGTTAATTCTGCTTTTAACTTGGGTGAAATCTATGATCAACCTAAAATTGTTAGGAAGATTCTTAGATCATTAACTGAAGACTTTAGACCCAAGGTGACTGCCATTACTGAGAGCAAGGATGTGGACTCCATCCCTGTTGATGAACTTGTAGGATCACTTCAATCTTATGAGTTGGACCTACCTAAAACTAACAAATCCAAATCAATGACTCTTAAGTCAGTTGATGATGTTGAGGTTGGTGGATTTGATGATTAGTCTCTGTTATAGAGATTGCTTACCTTGCCAAGAACTTTAGAAACTTTCTCAGAAATAGTAACAGAAAGGCAAGAGATACGAACACTGTTGAATCTAGAAACTTTAGGAAGAATGATCTCACTAAGGTTAACAATAATGATAAACCTAGAGAAAAGTAGGTCAATCTTCAAATAATTCTATGGGACCTCAGTGTTTTGGATGTCAAGGTTATGGTCACATGAAATCTAAATGTCCTACCTATTTGAAGTCTAAGGGTAAGGCTATGGCTGTAACCCTTAGTGATGGTGAAGTTTCTGATAATGAGTCTGATTGTGACGAGGATGGAAACTTCATTACTTTCACTGCTACTGCTGTAGTAAATGAAAACATATCTGCTGAAAAGAACCCTTCTGATGGGGAACTCTCTGAGGATGCAGATCTTCAAGAGGCCTACAATAAACTTTGCAAAATTGCTGCAAAGGATGCTATGAATGTTGAACTTGGCCTGAAGAAAATTGAATCTCTTGAGCTTGATAAGAAGAACTTGCTTGTAAAATTGTTTGATGCAAATGAACTTTTGAACAATGTGAAAACTGAGAATATGCTATTACTTGATAAAGTTAAATCTTTGGAACTTGATTCATCTGTTGCTAGATTTGCTAGTTCTAAACTTGATCAAATGCTGAGTGTTCAAAAGTCTCCTTCTGACAAATCTGGATTAGGTTTTGTTGAAAACATCTCTGTGTCTGCTCCCCATTCCACAAATTTTGTCCCTTCCTCTTCTTCTGAACCTTCTGGGAGTGAGATTGTGTGTGAAACTGTCAAACCCCCTGTGAGTGAGGTTGTCAAACCCATAGAAGTTTCATCATCTAGGAAGATTAGAGTTGATCTGAAAGAGTCTAAACCTAAGAAGCCTACCCTGTCTAAGGACAAGTCACATGATAAACCTGCATGGGTTTGTCATTTTTGTGGAAAGTTTGGACACATACGTCCAAACTGTTACAAGTTGCAAGCTGCAAAGAGAGCAAACAAACAGAAAGTACCTGTGCCTCAAGCACAAGATCCTATGGTACTCATTGGTGAATCGGTAAAGGCTTTAAACCTTTATTCCAATCCTGGAGTTGGTAATCATTCCCATGTGAATTAGAACTCCAATGCTCATGGTGTATCTGAAAGGTTTTGGATGCAAAAGACTCGAACTAATTGAGTCTTTCTGACATGGTCCTTGCGGTTCATTGCTCTACTCTTTGTGACCATTGTTCTTTGGTTTTGTGTTTTTTTTTTTTTTTTTTTTAATAAAAAAAAATAAAGGGAAGAAGAAAAATGAAGCAAATTGTGCTTTGCACTATTTTCTTGGTTTTTGAGAACAAGGTTAGTCAATTTATTTTCACATAACATGTCTTTTGTACCTTGTTTAGCCTTGATGAGCTTACTTACTGCACTTTACTAGTTGAAGCTTTGTTGTGCATGTTGTGTGGGAAAGATTTTTATGGTTTTGATAATTTTGTCTTGATCTTGAAGTCACATGTCTTTGACTGTTGGACTTGAACTTTTAGAGAAAGGCATAAATAACCATCTCACCACTGATCACTAGCCAATCATGAACACCTTAGTGCATATCGTAAGATTTTGTGCTTGAGAAAGTGTAGCACATGCACAAAAAAAATATAAGGTGTAGCCTCGGTTTAATTACTTAATGCTTAAAATTGGTGTGTACTATTAGGCTTAATGCCAAATCACATAATTAAAATTGGTGTGTACATTATCCTGGCTTTTTAATAAGTTTCTGAATAAATTAAAATTGGTATGTACAATATGAGGCAAATTCAAGAAACTTACATGATTGCAAGCTTATGATCTAGGAGATGTGGGAGTTATATGATGTAACTCTTTAGGTGATAGTCTCTTTCAAATTCAATGTGATGAATTTTGTAGGCTTTGTGATTGATTTCTATTTGCATATCACCTCACATGTATCTCAAGTTTTTGCTAGTTGCACACACTACACAAGTTACTCTTTGCTAAACATTGTACATGTTCTTGTGTCTTTGGTCTGACCAACCGAGTTTGCAAATACCTTGAGTTTTGTGCAAAACTGATTTGATGATTGAAAATTTATGGAGAATGTAAGAAAATTTAAATTTAGGAAAATTGGGCTTCAATTCTTGTTTTTGAAAATCATATCATCACATACTCATGCATTTTGTTCCTCAATTTCAATGCTTTGGGTTGTTCCTAAATTTTTTTTCAAAAACTATGTTATTCCTCAAATTTTGTGAGCCTCTGCCAGTTTCGATTGATCCAATCTATTTTTCCATCAATCGAAATTCTTTTAAATTGTCTAAGGAAGCCTCTGTCTGTTTCGATTGATCCAACCTGTTTTTCGATCAATCGAAACTGTTTTGAAATTGTTTTAAAAATTTTTAACGAGCCTCTGTCTATTTTGATCAATCGAAACTCATGAATCAGGTTTAAAAAAAATCAGATTTGACTTGTTCAAAACACTTTTTCAAAAATTTTCAAAACTTTTTTCTCTCTTTCAGACTAGGCAAGACTCCACAGAGATTTTTTTTGTCGTTTTCCTCCAAATTTCTTGCAAGGATTCTCTCTCCCTAAGCCATTATGTCTCTTTTACCCTTCCTTTTGCATTGATTTTCACATTTTCATGCATTATCTCATGGTTTTTGGGTAATTTTCGAACTATGCACTATTTGGGATTTTTTGATTAATCAAGCCTTGTTTTATGAATTTGATCGATGGGTTTTGTTGCTACAATGATATATTCATGATCTATGATGGTAAATTTGATCAATTTTGGGAGTTGTGAAAAATTAAAAATTCTAGGGCTTGTATTGAACCCGATTTGGGGTTTTTGTTCCAATTGGTTCAATTGATGAAATTGGCTTGTTGAATTGATGTAATTGGTCATTATTTTTTGAAATCTATCTTGTATGATGATCAATTCATCAATTTCTTACAAATTGATCAAGTGGTTTTTCAAAATTTTGGGGTTTTTGTTAGAAACTCTATGCTCAAGCCAAATTTGTGAACTTGAACTAAATTTGAACTTAATTGCATTGCATTAGGTCATGCTTCACTACATTTAAATTTGTTCATGCATCATATAGATTTTTGTTCTATTTTTTTGTACTAACTTGCAGTCTGCCCTTGGTTTTGTTTTTTTTTTCTTGCTTTGTGTCTTTGTCCTTATCCTAGCACCATGCCTAGGAAAACTAGAGCCCATAGGACCCCCTCCACTTCCTCTGAGTCTCCCTCTAGGAGTGAGGTGTTTAGGAATGACAAAAGCAGAGAGGTCTTTGAGAAACTGAATAGTAAGCTTAAGATTTGGGCTGAGCGTTCTGTGATTTTAAATGAGATTGATCCAGCCATTAGGGCTAACTTTGAGTCTAGAGGTTGGTTGTCCCTATTAGAGATAGATCATCCACCCCCGACCACCCTGATTAGAGAGTTCTTCTCGAATCTCTCTTGCCACATTTATGATTCCAATACTCTTGTTAGGAGTTGGATACGAGGTGTTGAGTTCACCATTACTCCTCGAGTAGTGGTTGAAGCTCTTAGGGTTCCGGTCGTTAGGGAGCCTGACTATCCTTATGATGAGTCTCCACCCTTAGATGTTGTCATGTCATACATCACTGGGTCTTCTATCCAATGGGGTTCTGATCCTCAGATCACGTCTGCTGAGGTTTCTGAGACTGCCTATCTTTTCTTTAAGATAGCGTGTCATTTTTTGTGGCCTATTTCTCATCTCCACACCATCTCTCTAGAGCGATGTGTGTTTTTGTATGCTTTTGTTTCTGGTGCGTCTATTAGCTTCCCACATCCGTTCCTTCATTCTTTGAATGAGGTTCATAGGAGTTCTGTCGTAGGGCATGCGTTTATCCATCCTATTTTCATTCATAGGATTTTGTTGTTTCTTGGTCTAGATGGTTTCCCTTCTGGTGAGCCTGTTCATGTTGTTGCTCCCATAGGTGCCACCTTTCTTAGGCAGAGGGCTGCTCACTTGAGAGTTGATCCTACGTGTCCTAGAGGTGCACCTTCTGGTGCTGTTCCCCCTTCTCCCTCTTCTATAGGTGTTGATGCTGCTGAGATGTCTGGTGCTGCTGATGCTGATGTTCCTCCACCGACTACTTCGGATGATTCAGACATTCGACGTACGTTGGATCATGTCTTGACCGTTCAGGCGGCTCATGGACAGATTTTGGTGGACGTGCTCGATGAGATCTGTGCTTTACGCATAGAGTTGGCACAGTTTAGACGATCTTCACCGCCACCTCCCTTTTGATGATGGATTTTGATTGCCCTTTGGCATTCCGTCACAAAAAGGGGGAGTACATAGTTGAGCTCTGATAGAGTTTTGTCTTCAGGGTGAGTGTAGTTTTGTTTTTGGTTAGAGCTTGTGGAGTTTAGATTTGTATCTAGGTGTTTCACATTGTATTTTATTTTTTTTGCTCTTGCCATACTTTTGTTGGGTTATTCATGGTAGGGGGAGTTACTTTTATTGCTTTATATGTTTCTTGTTTTTCAACTGCTTATTGATTTATATTTATGAGTTATTCATTGATATATGTCTTTATTGTGTTGATTGAAATCAAGAATTTATTTTGTTTACTTGTATTTTCCACACATGCGGTTATGCATTTTGTTTAGTGTTTCAGGAAATATAGAAGTTGATTCAATTGAGCTGCTATCTACACTTGCAACTAATGGATAGTAGTTAGGATTGAATTTGTTTTATGAGCATTTCTTTTGTAAAGGGCTTTTCTTTGTAAACTTTGAGCTTCTAGTTGTGTTTTGTCACGGATTGCCAAAGGGGGAGTTTGTTAGGTTCTAAAGACTTAGGTTTTTATGTATTTAGAAGTCTAATGTGTTTTGTTGGCAAACCATGATCAAAACAATATGTTTAGTCATGTTTAGACTTGCTCAAAGTTGTCTCATTTACGTAAAGTTGGAATAAGTTGATGCAAAAGGCTTTTATGCTTCTCAGCCTGGTTCGATCGATCGAAGCTTAGGCTCGATCATTCGAAAATCGGGTCAGAGGCGTTTTTCTGCAGAATTCCAACTCAGCCCTAGTCACGTTTTAGTGTTGCTCATATTGCTGTTTGTGTAAATCTCTTGTGAGATCTAGAGAAGCTTTCCTTTACACAAACTTAGGGTTTTCAAGGAGGAGATATTATCTACACCTTGATGATCAATTCAGTTGCTGCCATTGAAGTTTAAAGAAACACAAGCAGGTGTGCTTGTATCTAGTGGTGAATCCAAGAAAGAATGAGTCCGTGGATTCGAAGCTTGCACGTGGTTGTGTCAGTAAGTTCTACTGGTGGGTAGCAATAAGAAGTCGAGCGTGGGGGCTTGTAAATCTTATTGTATGAACTTCGATTCTTTCAAGATAGTGGATTCAAGTTTACCTTGAGGATAACTAGGTTAAATCCTCTCCAGGTTTTTACCGGTTTGGTTTCCTGGGTAATCATATCTTTGTATTATTTATCTTTCCGGTGCTTTACATAATATGATCATTGTGATTGTGATAACCTAGATTTGTTAAATTGGACTAAGTAACAACTTGGCTAATTACCTAGGTTAATCCAATTGTGTTTTAAGGGGTCTAAAAACCATCAAAACTCACCAAAGTCAGCCACAAGATTTTCACCCTTCTCTTTAGTCTACGGAACAGAGGTGATGAGCCCAACTGAAGTAATGACTCCCTTTTTAAGAGTCATGTAAACACAGAAGAAAGAAAAGGAGAAGGAAATTTTCGTGGCAGAAAGATGTGAAAACCTAGAGGGACTAGATGAGAAAAGGGAAGAGGCTCAAGAACGTAGCCGCAGGTACAGATGAAGAGTGACTAAAGCTTATGGCAGGATGACCAGAGAGAAAGTGTTTGCAGAAGGGAAACTTGTACGGAAAGCAACAGACCACGTCAGGTGAGGTATGGCAAGACCATCTAAGTTCTCACCAAAATGGGAGGAACCCCTTGTGATAAGGGAAGCACACGCAACTAGGTATTAACGTTTGGCCCAGATGGATGGCAAGGATCTAATGGACCCTATCAATGGCAAATGCTTAAAACAATATTATGCTTAAGAAAAAGAGACATCATGTAGTTGTCCCCTTTTCCTGTTTAGTTAGTTCCTTTCTTTCTTTTTTTTCCTTTCCTCCAAGTGACCGTGTCACAAGAAAACGTTGTAGCATGCTTCCATTTAGAAAGTAATGAAAAACTACGAAGTATTAGCAAAAGAAAGTGCACTGTATCATAGTCATAGCAATACTTGTAGCAAAAGCAGTAGCAAATGTAGTATTATAATTTACAAACCCAAACTATAGAAGTCATGTCAGACTTGCCAAATAAGTACTGCAGGAAAAAAAAAAAAAAGTGTGCTAGATTGGGAATAGGGGAAAGGAAACAAAATGGGGAACTACACAATCTCATCAAAGTCTGAAAATGAGGGTCTGATCTCCAAAACGGCTAGGGCCAGCAACACCAGAAAGTAAGTGCTCGCAACGTGCCTCTAGGTTTACCACCTCCTTCTTCAAAGCCTCAATGCGTGTATCTATAGCATCCACAGCAGGCTGAACCTTTGAGCAATCTCTCGCAAATGGTCCAGCATGAACTCCATGGCAAAGCCCACTCTAATCAACTCCTAAACCGCGGCCCTCCACTGCAAAATCCTCTTGGCAAACACAGTATCAATTAAGTTGTGCTTGATATCATTCATCACGCTCCCCAAGAACTTCAAGAAATGCTCTGCCGCAAAATGGCTAAGAAGAAACCTCTGCATAAAGTTTCCGCGGCTACTATAGATTGCCTCCAAATGGGAAACGCACTGCTCAGGAACCCGGAAGCCGTGAAAATCAGCATAAGGAGTCCAGCACCCCTGAAGTCTGCAAGATCAAGATCGTTGACCTCGAGCTGGTCAAATCGGACAAAGAACGCAGCAGCCTCGCTCATGATATCAGGAACTATGGTAGAGCTATTGCCTACCTCAAACTAAGAGGGTGCGGCCATACTAGTAAAAATCGAACCTAAAAGGAGACATAGAGTATGGCATAAGGGATGGATAAAATGAAGGAAACAAATCCTTAACAAAGACAAGAAAAGAGATGGAAGAAAGAAAGAATATCAGGACTCATAGAAGTGGGGGCTGTAGGTGTGGTAGAAACAGGGGCTGTAGGTGTGGTAAAAATAGGAGCTGTAGGTATGGAAGGAATGGAAGCTGTAGGTGTCGACGCCTGGCCTCAACCGACTAAGTGGAAAAACCGCTACCTCTGCACCTTCATTCAACCACCCGCTGTGGCGACAGCTCCTGCGCGTGCGGGGCCCCTTTAGAGGGCCCCTCTCAATATGTATGCGTGTGTGTTTCGCGCAGTGCTTCGGGTGCTCTCTCTCTCAGTAGAGGAAGGTAGGTCTACCTTTGGAGTTATGGAAGGAATCTGGGCCAAATTTAAAGTGATTACCAAAGGTAAGTGGAGTCATCACCAATCATTGGGTTTTTTTAAGATGTGATTAGTTACCTGTTTCTAGTTGATTTTATTACCAATCTTAGACTAAGAAAAATTTCATTTTTCCTAATCTAATATGGATGGAAAAAAAAAATCTTGATTCTCAAGTTCAGAAGTTTGGTTACGTGTGGAGAAGGTGTTAGGCACCCCACAATGCCTGTCCAAGGACAGCCCTTTGTTTTGATAAAACCTTAATTTTTGGAGATTGGCAGTAAAAACATGATTTTGGCATTGGCTTTCGAGGCTTTGCATACATGGTGGCTTTGAGGTTTGGCTTTTGAAAGGGCGTGGTCCTAATCTATGCTTTCCTATGGAATTCAAGCCGAGTACCAGATTTCCACTGTGAAAATCTGGTGACACATCACCTTACTTTCGCAACGAAAATTAGGCATCGTTTTGTCTTAAGTGTTATGGACTGTGACGATCACACCGGAAGGGGGAAGTAGGTATATATACATACATCATGCACAACGCAAGCACACAGAGCAGGAAAGTAAATGCCTACATCCCTAGAGCTTGGCCCAAAATATAAGTGCAGGAAAATAAATAAGGGTTGCCATAATCTAAAGATGAGGACGAATGGTACAAGGCATGATATACCTAATACAAACCATTTAAGGGAGAAAGGGAGGAGGAAGGAGGGGATTTAAAAGAGTACATAACCGAAGGGAAAATCTAAACTCCTAAACCCACCGACTGCAGCCGCTTGGCTCATATCCGCGTGCTCACATCCTCGCCCCTTTTGCTTGCACCCGGGAGACCGTGCCCTAACTCCAGGCATCCTCACTCCATGTGCGTACATGCAAAGGCAAAGACAAGAAACTAGCAGACAAGCCATGGAATGAAAAGATGCAAAGAGCACAATAAAGAGGCATAAAGTAGATAAACATGGTAGACATGGCAAACATAGAAACCAAGATGCGAGTAAAAAGGGAAACAAACCAAGATAGCAAACAAACAAGGGTGGTGTCCGTGAGGGACAAATGTAGGTTTGGATTGAATGTCCATAGCTTCATTGTGTTGAAGTATGGACGACACACTAGCAAGCAAGACTCATGCATGGACATGTAAGCAAGCATGTACGCATATGGCAAGCATATCATCGCGCAGAGCGGAAAAGGGAAGGGTGCACACGGAGCAACCTAACATCCGGAGATGCCTCCCAAATGGTTACATCCAGACATGGCCTTCTGGGTGTTGGATGCAACCACACAACCACATACCCGCTAAGGGCGTTAAACGTGGCAAATCCTAGAACAAGAGAGGCTAACATAAGCGTGAAGCATAAAAGCAAGCAAGCAAGCACAGACATGCAAATAGGGGTGATCCAAACCCTTTGATATGGGCCAAGGTGTATGGACGATGACAAAAACCATAGGGTTTAGATTGGGTCCAAACCAATAGGTAAAAACGCAAGAAAGAAAGGTAAAGCAACGAAAGGGCTACAATAGCACATGGCAAGACAAACATAGCCTAGGTCTAGGCAAACAAACATGGCATGGAGCGCACAAGCACATGGAAGATGGCATAAAACAAGCAGAGCATAGATCCGAGCACACAAGCATGTGAGAACATAGATCTAAGCACATAAACATAGATCTAGGCATAGGCATAGGCATGGCAACAAGTGTGTGGGCATGTGAAAGCAAGTGCATAGACATGGAAAAACATGAATCCAAGCATATAATCATCTGCGGATGCAAATCTAAGCATAAAATGTGGCAAAAAGCATACAAACACAGATTTGAGCAAAGCATAACCATAGATATGATATCAAGCATGTGAGCACATAACCCTAACACCAACGCAAAGTAAAGAGAGGAACGAAACGAAGGAAACATGGCATAAAACCCTAAGCTTGTAAATCTAAACATATAAGCATGGATGGATGTAGATCTAAGCATAAAACATGGCATAAAAACCCTAAGCATGTAGATCGGGACAAATAAACATGTGAACAAGCATAAAAGAACACAGATATAAGCTAAAAACATGCTAGAAACAAGATAAAACAAGAAACAAGTCAAAGAAAGCAATAAAACATATTATTCTAGTAAAAAGAAAGATAAATGCTAGAAAAGAGATCTAGAAGGTTAGGGGTGTGGATGACAGCTAAAAAAGCTACATCCACACCCCTAAACCCCAAATCCTAAGCATAGAACCAAGAAAAGAAGATTGGGTGCAAAAGCAATACCTTGTGTTCTTGGTGAAGAAGGAAGAATGAAGAGACTTTGATGTGTTTTTTGGAGTGTTTTTGGGCATTTTTTTGGTGTTTGGAAGAGACAAAAATGTAGAGAGGAACTAGGCAGAGAGCAAATTTCAGAAAAATGTGGGTCCCCCAATCTAATGGGTGCCCAAGGCTATTTATAGCCCCAAGCACGTTTTTCGAGGTAGCGGCCATTCAAGGGCCACCGGCCTCAAAATACCTCTAACCGGGCTGGTCTTGACACCCTTGGATAGATCTTCATTTTTAGTTTATGGAACTCAAAAATCCAACGATCAGATCAAAAGTTATGGCTCTCGGAAGTTTGCGGTGCAACGATCAATACGTCATCCCGGTTTTTGTGATATCTTAGCCGTTCTAACTCTGATTTCGACCCATAAACAGTCATTGGAACGAGAATTCGATGATTTTCACAATTGCATTGGCTTCAACTCGTTCTAGCAACTGGATCAAAATTAGGGTTTTTGGGCCCACTTAGGATCGACTTCAGGTCAATCTTGGTCAAATTTGCAAAAAATCTCCGAGAAGTTAGGGTTTGGTGTAAAGCTATGAAAATTTTTTTTTTGCGGAAATTTAGACCTCGTTTGATCTTCGGTCAACCCTAGGGCCGACTAAGGGCATTTTGGTCATTTTGGCTAAAAAAGGCACTCGGGTGCACCGGTGCACAAACGGGTTGCGCCACATCACTCTAGATGTTCTCATGGCCCCGTAGAGAGAAAATGATATTTTTAAATTTTTCAAGGTCTGGCACTCAAATTGAGGGCAGACAAAATACTGTATCAACAATAGGCCACGGTGTCTACTGCAACCTCGGGCTCCTTAGGAATATATGTGGTTAAAAGAATGACCATGCAAAATGATCAAAGATTGCATCAGGAAGTTATATAAAAGGAAAAAAAAAAAATATGACAACTATAAAGGGTAGGGGAGAAAGCCTAGCAAGGACATAAGATACATACCCATGGCCTCAGTCTCGTGCTCGCCACTATCCTCCTCGTCGGAATCAGAGACCCTCTTCTTTATGGTAGGCTCATCCTTAGAGTTCTTGAGAACCTTCTCGGATCCTTCATCAGAAAATAAATTTGCATCAGGCCCACAAGTGGCAAAGCTAGGAATGGATGAGGGAGTGGCCACTAGAGAAGAACCATCCTTCACAGCTTGAGATAAAGCTGCAAAAGGATCGCTGGCGAAATAACTGAAGGAGTAATAGGGGAAGCACTCTCGATCTGAAAAGCAGCAGCAGGAGTAACTCCCTTCTAAGGAGTAGGGGTCTCAGTAGAAATGGAAGCAGATTCACTAACCCCCTTAGTCTGGGCACCCTCCTCAATGGGACCGTGCTCGACTTAAGGGATGAGGGTCTTGGCAGGAGCCCCTTGGGCAATAGCAGAAGCAAAGGCCATAGCCTCAGTCACTACGTCGGCCCCATGAAAGAAACCCTCCATGGGTGTGCCTATGGCAGTAGAGATCTCCTTAGTCGTAAGGTGATAAACAGAGAGGGGCTCGGGGTTAACCTGAAAACACAAAAAAGGGGGGGGGGGGCGAAAGAGAAGAGTGCAGGATAAGTGGTAATGCATTTATACAAATAAATAAATAAAAGGAAGAAACGGGGCACATATTGACATATAGCAATGCAATTACATGCAAAAGGGAAGGACATACCTCCAACTTGAGATCGTCAAGCAAGATGGGCTGGGTGGCAAAAGTATCCTCCTAATGCTTAGACTGGAAAGAAAAAAAAAAAAAAACAAAAAAAAAAAAAACACAAAAAAAAAACAAAAAAAAAACAAAAAAACACAAAAAAAAAACACAAAAAAAAACAAAAAAACAAAAAACAAACAAAAAAATAAAAACAAAAAACAAAAGGGAGACAAAAAGAAGGGAAATAAGTAAGCATGCATATGGGGTTAGCTGCAGAAAGGCCTTACAAATAAGAAAAAAATGAAGAAGAAGCAAAATTAGAGATAACATACTCTCCTCTCAGTGGTGGCACACAAAGTGGGTGGAGTTGTCTTTCTCTTGCTGCCTCGGGTCTTGCTAGAAGGAGGAGCATCTGCGAATGGCCGTGGAGCAGCAGGCCTAGACTTGCTTGCATTAGGGTGCCTACTAGAACGGGTATAAGCAAAAGGAGGAGGAGAACCCTCCATGACTATGTTACCCATGGGAGGAAGGCCACCCTCAAAAGAAACAATATTAGAACAAGTCTTAGAGGAGTCATCACCTTTCTTGGCAGGCTTAGGCTTGGTAGACCGAGACATAGAACCCTTCTTCGCAGGCATGGGAAGGTTCACCACCTTCACTTTCTTCTCCCAACCCGTGGGATACTCACCAGCGTACAAGTACCACCCCTTCCCCTTCGCATCCCACTCAAATATAGTAGACCAACTCTACTTCCTAACATACGCCACTAGGTGGGAAGAAGCAACTGAGGGTTGACAGAAATAATTGCATGAAGACCATCGGGAGGAATGAGAGAAAACCCACGGCTGCCCAACAACTCCTGCTCAAACGAAATCATCACGGCCTACCAGTACCCATGCATAGCCACAATGCAAATACTATCCTTCTGTGAACCTGGAATGGTGATTATTGTAAAACTCTTACTCCAAAATTCAAAAACACTGTGTCGCAAGAATGGCCGAACAGAAGTAGCAGACTCCATAATAGCAAAACAATCATCAGGAATATCTCGATCTAACCCAAACTGCCTCCTCACTCTATTAGTAAAATAATGCACAAAACGAACCCCCTCATCAGTGACATAAGGCAACCACCCAGCATTGGTGGCTGCCAAGTATGTAATCTCCCTCTCATCAAAAGCAGTCAACGGGGTGGTGGTCCTAGCAACATCAACAAAGGAACCCATAATTGAATCAGCACATGTATAACCAGAACCCAAATTTCTATATGCCCTCCAACAAAAACCAATTCCTTTATCAAAGAACTCCACAGCAGGATGCCCAAACAGCTTCAATCCAACCCAACAGTAAGCAGACGGAAAATCAAACACAAAACGACAATAAAAATCAATAATGACCTTCGGACATGAATGGTACTTCTCCTTGGCAAAACGAACAGACCTACACTTTGCCAAATGCCTAGCACAACGCTCCCATAGCAGATGTTGCAAGATAGTGCTATGGGTGGAAGTGGTGACTATATGGTAGGAACTCGCCTACTTCTCATCATTCTGCAAAATATCTAACTGCACATATAGATGACCCAAAAACATGGAGGCCAACAGCAGACTCACCTCGATAGATATATTTATAGCTAATCGAAAAAAAAAAAAGAGAATTTACAACATAATGGGGATGAAAGCCAAAGATAAACTTACAGAGCTAGAATGCAACAAAGGTCGTGCGGTGAACCACATCAGAAGCCTTGGGAAAAGCCCCAACCCAAAGTGACAACTTTACATTGCCACTCATTCCTTTCTTCAACTCGGCCTCCATGGCCACCTCCTCCGGAGAGTACTCCATAGCACTTGGGTTAACATCACCAAGAATAGGAAACAGCAATTGGTTTGCCACGTCTTCCAAGGTCACGGTGATCTTGTTGTAGGAAAGAAAGAAGGTATGAGTAGCGGTACACCACCGGCGGACCAAATGGCGGAGATTGAACAAGTCCCTATAGTTGGACAAGCAACGTGACGAGACAATGGCCTTCAACACACCAGCCCGCTGTAATGCCACTGTGAAACCCGTGTCAGACAACTCATCGTCTACCCATTCTTTCCAACCCAAAGAAGTACTCGACCCAAATTCGAAGAGAATGGGCACAGGGAGTGAAGTACCTTGGCATATGACAAGATTGGGGATTGAAGAAGCCAAAGGAGCCCAAGACACCTCCATGTTGCGACGGAAAATGGAGAGCCATACGCGACCCGGCGGCGAAGGCAAATACTCACCAGACACCTTTGGAAAATGGGCATGGGCGTCGTATCAAGGATAAATGAGAGGAGCGCACTCACTATCTGGGTTGCAACCTCCTTCTTCCTCATCGGAACCCTTCGATTCGGAGAGGAGCATCTTCGCCTACGATTTTGGTGGTAGGATTGTCAGAGGCGATTTGCTTTCCCTTACAATGGGAAGAACCTTCGCCTTTTGTCGATGACATGCTGGGATAATTAATTGAAATGGGTGGGTGAAGATGTTTGAGGGAGAAGACGCGATGAAGAAAAGGGAAAATAAAAAGGCTTTTTGTGACAGTGACGTAAAGGGAATATGTTTAAGTATTGATGACATTAACGCTGACACGAAAGGATGCAACGGGTCATCCATCAAATAAGGCACGGTAATAATGAAGCGGAAGCTGTGTTTCAAAATAACTACTAAATTGGGAAATTTGAAGAGACAACACTGTTCACAGTAAAAAAAGAAAGTAAAGCAAGGCCTACTGTTTAAAAAAAAAAAAAAAAAAAAAAAAAAAAGCAAGCAGGCCCAAAGAAGCCCGAAGAAAGAAGTACTAAACTCATGGGCATTATGAGAAATGGAAAGCAAGCAAGAATGGGTCAAAGGAACCCAAAGGAAGGAATTAAGTAAATAGGGGTTGGTGGAAAAACCTATAAGCCTCAAAAGTAAAGGATATGGTAACTTGAGCTGGGGAAACCCAAAAGACTTAGCAAAAGCCCATGGGAATGAAGGATTGGAATAGGCTAGGGATGTCCAAGGAAATGAAACGGGCCGAGGATGCCCAAAAGAATAAAATGGGCCAACAGAGCTCGAAAGCAATAAAATGGGCCAAGGAAGCCCAAAGTAGCATGAGTACAAGCCCTATGATAGTACTAGGCTACTGGAATTGAGTAGAAGGAAAGCATACAATAGGCCCAAAAGAGGTCCAGCAAGCACAAGTCAAATAATAACATGGCAAGAACAACAGGGTGGCATGGTAGGAGTATCAATCGACTCGCAAAGAGGTTAAGGGATGGATTGAATAAGGAAAGGAACCAAGCAAGACCCAGCCCAGAAAAGAAGTAAGACATAAAGAATGAAAACCTAGAGACTCATCCACGCCACAAGAGGTCAAGAATGAGTAGCAGAATGTGCAAACAAGCCCTCAGGTCATGGCAAACGCATGAACAGCAAACAAGCCATGGACACACATGGAAGTGGAGCACACACAAGGCTTATGTACCACCTACTTGTACCCAGCCAATACGGGAGTGGTGAGCCATGGGTCAGAGGTAAGAGAAGGTATGGTCTGGCGGTGGGGAGAAAGGGAACGCCTATTCTAGGGTTCCTACTTAAGCTCTTTTGGGGGAAATATCCTACTAGGATGACATATCATTGGAAAGAGGGAAAGATGAGCTAGAATCACTAGGTGCATGCCATAGGGGATAGTAAGAGAGAATACCCACACTTATTCAGATGGGAATGCCATAGTGAGCAAGAAAACAAAATAAAACTCTTTTTTCTGGGAATAGGATGTGGCCCGGCCAGCACAGGTAAGTGATAATAGCTAGGCAGCCAACAAACCAATGGGTGGTTTGGGAAAGACACCTATACCAAGACAAAAGCGATTAAGGAGTAAAACAGTAAAAACTCATCACAACAGGCAGTATAAAAAATGTTGTGCACAGTAGAGGCAAGAGGGGGGAGAACAAAGGAGAACAGAAAAAAAGGGGAAGAAAAACACAAAAGATAAAAATAAAAAATAAAAAATAAGAGAAAAAGAAGTAATAAAAATAGTGAAAGATAGGAGGGAAAACAGAGAGCGAGCAAGAGTGTGATAGTAGGCATGCATCAATAGGTTGTCCCTTTCTCTCCCTCTAAAAGCCTACTCTCTAGTGAGGATTAAGGAATTGGAAGAAAAGTCATCTAGACCCATTCTCTCAAAGTGGGCAATTTCTGTGGCAGGACGTCCTAGTGAGATTGCCCACATTGAAGGGTGGTTCCCTTCCTAGACTTAACTTCATTAAGAAATCAAGCACAGCAAACTAACCATCTTTCCTATTATTTTATTGATCAAGCATTAATATTATTTCCTTTTCTTTTTGTCATTGTCATTAACTCACTTCTGTTGTATTTATATCACTGCATTATCTCCTCCTTTACTAAGATCATGACTTCGCTTTTCTTTTTTTTCTTTTCCTTTTTTTTTTTTTTTCTAGCTGATCGTAAACATATTCTTCTTATTATTGTCATATTATACATGTCTGTCATAACTTTTTTTGTAACAACTTCCTCTGCCATGGGCATGCGTCCAAGGTCTTAGTAAAGGGGTTCTAGCTTGTGCACAAGCTGGCTTAGGGTGTGTTGCAGTCAAGCCAATCCTAACTCTCCTACCCAGAATCATTGGGCTGTAACGTGGCAGGAGACAGCCCAGCCTACAGTTGCAAAAAAAGGCCCACCACATAAAAAAACTATAGTTTAAAATGGAAAGCAATTATACACATGTTAAGTAGTGATTGGTGGAACATAGAGTGGTACTCAAAAAATGGTACAGAAGATTTGCATTGGATTTTGATATCTCTAGAATGGTTTTATAAGTCAGTTTGGAAATTTTGAGGGACAGGAAAGGGGAGGGAAATGATTATCCTTCCCTTATTTAGATTTTTATAAAATTAAGGAAGGTCGTAGGAGAGGGGAATAGATACGGTCTCTTTGCTTAGATGTTTTAAAAATTAAATTAAATAGGGAAAAGAGAAAATGATAAGATATCAAATAAATTGATAGTTATAACATTTTTCATTTAATTTAATGAAATCGATATAAATTTAAATTATAAGGGCAAAACTGACTAATTGAAAAATTATAGTATAAGTAGAATTCCTTTCCCTCCAAATATCTTAAATTTGTGGGAATTAAAAATGTTTGGCTCCAAACCCTAGATTTTATTAATTTTGCATCTCAAAAGTCAAAAGTAAGAAAATGGATTTAAAATAAAAAATATTACATAAAGTTGAATATATATATATATATATATTCTTTAATTGATTTTCAATTAATAATAAAAATATCTCATTTCTTATCGTCTCAGACCTCAAATTGTATCAAGCTGGCAGCATTTGTAGGCGATTTATGTTAGCTTAATTGAAGTTTTAAGGAATACGTGAATTTTATCAAGAATACATTTTTTTTTTGGGGGGGGGGGGGGGGGGGGGGGTGTGGGGGATTTGAAGCATGGTGTTAACTTAATGATGGTTATGAGTGAACACATGCATGCATTCCAAGGCTCAACCGGTCCAAGAATTTGCAGCTAAAAAATCACTTTCTGGTAGCCATCAATTTTACTCTCCAACCAAACTCAGTAGCCCTGAGGAACTATTAAAACTTGAAAAGCATCAACATGGATGGTCATGGAGTCCTTCTGAATTTGGAATGAGGAATGAACAGTGAACAGGGATTGAAGGCAATTTTGAATGATGTCTCTTTAAAAAACTTCATTTTTAAGGTGCACAAACTATGTGGGACGAGGGAGTATCTGAATTAAAGGACACAAGGCCTTACAGGATGTCACTAACATTGAAAGCAACTATTTTTGGGGCCATCGGATATGCAACAGGCTTAAGACAAACTTGATATATTTGTTTAAATACAAAGAAAATTGTCTTTGTTTGCATAACCAAATTGATATAGAAGAATTAACTTGCATTTAAACTAGGATCATATTCAAATTACTCGCAATATTAGAAGTACAATCCTGACAAGGTACAAAAATAGTTACAAATTTGAGTCTTGTGGAGAATTAAAAATAGGCGGATTAAACTTGTGTCACATTTTAATGATCAGATAATATGAGCCATTCATAATAAGACACTAACTAGTTCAATGTCCACTGTAAGTCCTGTATGTTGATGTTCATTGAGAGAGACTTATTGATAGGCCAGCTCTTTATCTTTAGCTCATTACATTTATGCAGACCACTTACCAAAGATGGAGTAGGATCTGTTTAATTACAATGGCAATGATGCTGACATACTTCTTTGTTGAATCCAACTGGATGATCGATTATGCTTTGAATGGCGGTTTTTGTGTACTTAATGATCTCTTTATATCCGCATTATTGGTTGACTCTCATAAATTTCTTGGGCATCTGGAAGATACCATAAATAAGTTTACCATTTCTAATAGGGCAATTGAGAGTATGAGAATACTCTTTTGTGGGCACAGAATTGGTGGCTGCAGATAATGAATCTGATATTGATCAATGGTCTGCTACAACTCTAATGATCCAAAACATATCATGCCTGAATTATGGCTCAAAGTCCTGTTGTTGTTGAGACATTTGCACAGTATTGATTACCCATTAATGCTTATAATTGAGTAGTGAAACATGAACCCCCATTCATATGTGGAAACACTGTTATTTGCATCACAAACTGATTATTGATTGATGGAATGAATGATGGAACATTGAACCTTACATTGAACTTTTGTCTTGTTTCCACCAGGTATGTAGAACAAAAGTAGATGGGTGCGATCAAAGATCATCATTAACATGGAAATAGAAAAAAAGAGTCATGAAAAGGAAATGAAGGTGGTAGTGTGACCACATATCAATGTTTAAGGAGGATGGAGTCAAGCTCCAAAGATTGTAAGGATTGTATGGTGCCAATGCCATCCTCATAGAATCAGAAAAAGGGCGAAAGGGAGATGTGGAGCCATACAGTTGAGAAGGAACATATGGTGGAAATTTCATCCATACTAAATGGTCTCGTGGAAGTCAAAGGAATCTGTCCCATGAAAAATTAGTGGGGAAGTAGTGAACTACAATTGCTTTGTATATAGATTTTATCCTGAAAATGTTTTTGTAAATTTCAGGTGAATTTTAAAATTTTGAAATAGACTACAACCACCAAGCTTTAGCCTTAAAAATTTTGGGTTGATTTTGGATCTTCAAAAAACTAGTTAGGGTTAATCACATGTATTATGTTCCCCAATTCTATTCTATCCGAAATCATAGTCTAATATTTTCTTAATTGACATGTTAATATAGACTATAGGAATAAAACCATATGTTATTTGTGCTTTTTGGCTTTTCTTTGTGTAAAAATCAATTATTGGTGATTTCATTGTCTGAATAAGACCTGATTCTGGTGACATTTCACTGTATTGCTTTCTGCAAAACAAAACAAATAGAGGATAAGGTTGCTTTTATGTTAAGCCTTTCCAAACCAAGAAACTAAAAATTTACAAAGGGATTTTGAGAATAATATTTTCTTTGTAATGTCCAATTCCAATGAGTTCTATTTTTTTTTTTTTTTTTTTTTTGAAGCTAGCTCTCTTCAATATATATTCAAAGTATCCGTAGACCTCATATATTTTCTTTACCATTGCCCTTAGGCCCTTCATTCCATAGCCATATCTTGCTGCTGTGAAGAGTTAGGTTCAGAATTCAGCCCTACTGAACATTGTGCTGCAGCACACTAGCAATCTTTCTTTTAGTGCCTCCTACTCTCTTCCCTTCAGAAGTGGTAGTGTGATACAATTGATATTCCAAAAAACATGCATTCATCCATTGTGCAGAACATCAAAGCCAGAAGTACTTTGCACCCAATCTGATACCATATAGCACCCCATATGTGATCCGTTGAGTTCTATAACACATTTGAAAGGCTTTTTTCTCTTCAAGCCTAAATTTTTATGTGATTGATACACAGCCAAAAAAAAAAGAGTCATATGTGATTGACAGTCTAGAACATTTAGTAACACATGACTACTACAGTTTTTGGCTTAAATTAGAACTTACTGCCTCTGTCTTGAAATAATCTTATACACAGACAAAAGCTAATATATAAGTGTAGGAATATTGGATCAACAGGGATATTCATAAAAGAGAGAAAGATCTAAAAGAGGAAGTGTATGGAATTGCAAAAGGAAGAAGTGACAAAAACTACCAATTATGCTACCAATACTACTACTTTCACATGCTCTTGCAATACCTTTTCCTCATAGTGTTGTCAACTTCCATCCATCCATCCCCTCCTCTCTTTCTCTTGAATGCTCATCTCTTGTCCTTATCAGAAAACCTTTCTGACTGCTTTTCTTTAAACATTTTATCAAATCCCTCTTCAGCTTTCTTCAACTCTTAAAAATCAAAACTTCTTCATGTGTATCAGATTCTAGATGACTCACCATTTGTGACTATAGAACCTCAAAAAGGGACCTACAATGTGTGCAAAGCCATTGCATTGAGAATGTGGGTCAGATACCAGTGGTCCAATGAAAATATGCTAGTGAATCTTCTGAAGAGGCATCAATTCCACTACATATATCCATGCCTACTTTAGACGCATTACATTCTCTTTAGAAATCATGTTGGCCCTACCTCATAGAGATATTTATCACTCCTCGTAGAGAATGATAAATTAGATGCAGTCCTAATTCATATAAGGGCCAGTGTGACAATATATGTGGTCGAACTAGAAAGTTGGGAATGTATCATCTTTCTGGATGAAGTGATACTAAGTATTGAATCAAACAAATTGAGCGGCACTTGAAGAAGTTTCCATTTTTTGTTTCTCTCTCAAGATAATAATTGAAAGTTCAAATATGTGTATAAAAACACCCTTGAACGTTTAGACCCCCAATTTACAAATTAACCAATTCAAGTTTTATGTCAAACAACTAATGTGCGGAAAATGAACATAAGCTATAAACAGAATTGGAAATCAATCTAAGCCAATTATAAATCACATCCACAGCAGAAAATAAAAGGCAATGATAAAGGGAAGAGAGATACAAACACAAGGACAACACACGATGTGTTATCGAAGAGGAAACCGAAGCCCTCGGCGTAAAACCTCTCCGCCGCCCTCCAAGCGGTCAATAATCCACTAGAAAATGTAGTTGAGATACATGAACAGTAATAGACCCTCCAAGCCTAATCTACCCGATGTACCTAAGCCCTCCAAGCTTCTTGCTCCAACGAGGTTGCGCCGAACCTTTTTCTTTTCTAGCTTACCGGATTCCGCTACTAGACCATAACATCCGCCATCCTTGGCATCTTCCAATGCTTCTCAAAGCTCCAAAAACACTCAACACTCTAAATGGGTGTGGATAGTGTTTGGATAGAAATCTCCTCTCAATAGGTATGACAATGAGAGAGGGAATGAGAAGAGACTACAAAGATTTCTCTCTAAGAATGAATAGTTCTCTCTAATTAGGTGGGTGTTTTGAAGAAACCTCTCTTAGGGTTTTTCTCTCTGAAAATGGACACACATATTTTGTGGGAATGAGGGGTATTTATACTGGTGTAAGAATGGAATGCGAAGAGTCAGTTTTTCCAAAACAGGGTTAGCTAGCAACTTGACCTCGCGACTTGACTGAGTTGCGAGTTCAAGCCGCAAGATAGCTGAATGGCCAGTCTGGATTTTTGTCCTGTAGTGCTCCAGCTGGCATGATTGTTCAGCTCCCCTGCATGCTCTACACGTGTGCAACTTTTGGCGGCTTGCAAGCCACGAGCCTCCCACGAGTCCTAGCCGCGAGTCTCTGCTTCACTGCACTGTCTTGAACATTTCTTCACACTCTCTCACACACTACCCTTACATGATTTCCACCTAAATACAAGGTTTCTAAGTGCTGTATTACAAGAAAATTTGTCACGGAATAAAGCCAACACATGGTTGATTTACAATAATCTATCAGTCTTTTTAGCTACACTCCTAGTATAGCCATATTCTTCAGCCTTTTACTCCACAGGATGTACAAAATATGCCTTTTTTAAAAAAATAAATAAATAACAAGATATATCCTTTTAGATTTATAATATTTAATATAAACAAAATACTTAAATATTTTTTTCCCCACTTTTTTACGAAGTTCTTGAAACCCAAGGCATTTTCTTCCACTTCTTTACAAGTTCTTTACGGTGAATATCCATTCTAAGAGGCCTAGCGTAAACTGATCCCCTATATGGCACTTACAATGCCTCTTCTAGGCTGATGGAGCCTCCTTATCAAGATTCTTGTGGTGTGACTTGTGCACTGTAAAAGTAGCTAACAAGTGATCTGTGCACTGCAGTGTGTTTATGAATACGATTTGTCAATAATTTCTCCTTTTGGAATAATTAACTAATTATTCTTCCTTCTTCAATATTAAATTTTGGGTCATCTCTCACTACTAAAAACGCGGGTTATAGCCGTGTTTACGAAAAAACGCAGTTATAACTAACCTATAACCGCGTTTGTAAGTGTTTTTAGCTGCGTTTTTTTAGATAGGACCCATTGCTGTGTTCAAAAAATGTGGCTATAGATCCAGTCAAATAATTTTTTTTTTTTAAAGGAAGACCTATACCCGCATATACGTTTTTAAGAAACACGGCTATAGACTTAACCTATAGCAGCGCCTCTCAACCACCGCTATAGGGTCCTTACCTGAGTTAGGCCCTATAGGGGTGGTTGGAGCCACCGCAATAGCTCTGACCCAAAAAAATAAAACTAAAAATCCTCTCTCACGCCTAAAACTATGTCGTTTTGGCCAAAAAGGCAAACCTAAAAATTGTTTCTAACCTGAGTACTCTAGCGGCCTCATCACTCTCTCTTTTTATAGAAGCCCATGTTAAAAGGAAGTTGTAGTACTAGTAGCGGAGTCAAGATTTGAGTTGAGGGGGGGCAAATTTTATATATGATACACGCACTGACACACATTATGTGAATATATAATATTTGAGACCAATTTGAAAATTTAAAAGCTATTCATTTAAATACTAAGTGATATTTAATGTAATTATACCAAAAAAAAAAAAAAAAAAAAAACACGCTACAAAAAAATGCTTATTCATAATATTGTATTTATCTATTGAGATATTTCTCACATGAATGATCTATTTTTAAATTTTTTTTTAGAGCCAAAACTCAAGTTATGAACTATTTGTAGTTAGATAAATACTGAGTATAATATATGTGAATTTCAATTATTTTGGTTAATGTGGACCCATAAAAGGTTCAAATTATAATATGGTGGGGACAAACTAAAAAATTTAGTGCAAGGCATGCTAGTGGAGGACTTAAGGTTCCTCAATGATTCGTTTAAAAGTTGTGCCCTATTTCAAGACCAAAGAAACAGAGTGACATTTAATAAACCCAAAACCAAAAAGTAGGCAGGAGTATTTAATAAGTATTAGCTATAATAACTAAGGGTATTTTTTGGGTGGGCCGGGGGAACCCCCCCCCCTCCGACCCCCCCTAGCTCCGCCCCTGTGTTTTACATAAGTTGAAAAAAAATATAAAGTTATCTTATAAAACAATATGGAAGAAGCCCATTTTAAAAGGAAGTTGTAGTACGTACGAAGTTGTCGTACGTACATAAGTTGAAAAAAATATAAAGTTATCTAATCAAACAATATGGAGGAATCGTATCAAACCCATTATGTAGCAATCAAATAGTCATCCATGTGTATTTAATTACATAACTCATCGGATAATTTAAATGAATTATATGACTATTAAAACAATTACTTAATTAAAGTAGCATGTGGATGATCATTTATATCACCAAACTGTGTGGATGTCAAAAGTGTTTTTAATAGAAATGTTTATAGTTTAAATCTCTCGTCTCTCATTTAAAATGACTCCAAAAAAAACTATGGTGTGATTTATTCTTTAAAAAAATTGAAGCTGAAATAAGCAAACTTTATGAGTGTCACTTGGCATTTGCAGTATCCTTGAACTACTTTAAGAAATCTCAATTAATGTAAACAGAAAAGGTCTAATATCAACAAATTACCGTAGAAATAGCTCTCAATCCAGAAAGTCCTAAAAGAAAGAACTTGAAATTTTGAAAGGAATCTTGGGAAGATAATGAATGGAAAAATGAAAAATGGAGCCAAAAAAAAGACTGGGCATGGGAGGGGCTGTTGAAAGGGACATGTGCTTGCTTATTGTACGTAATTGAATAGATCTTATTATATATTAAATGGTTTTGTAATATTTGGAGTACATATATTCTTTTTGACTAACTATAAAAGTCATTCATGATAAGAAAGACTTTTCTATGTACAGTCCACCATTTCTAGGACCCATGAATGTTTATTTATTTTGAAACATACTTGTATTTCATGCAAAATAATAAATCTCATTATAAATTAATTATGTAACACATTATTTTGTAAGAAGAAAAACAAACATTGTTGTGTTGAAAAAGTTCGTTGAGGTGGCCTGTTCAGAGTTCTCTTCTTGAAATTTTTTTTTTTTTTTTTTTTTTTTTTTTTAAGGTCTTCTTGCTTGTTTAATGGTAGAAAAAAAATGCATAAGAAATATGCAAAAAATACTTTGGATGATTTAAAGTGTTCGTGGTCCATCCACTTATTTTGTAGTTATATTCAAGCCTGTGCACATAGCCTTATAAGTAATGGGCCTCCATGGATAACTTCCTTTATCCAATCAATATGATATACCCTGGTTTTGGACTTTGTGCCTTTGTACTCATCACGAATAAAAGAAGGGCAAGACTTAGATATAGTACTTTAAGTGTTATTTCTTAGATTTCTTTCTTAAAATTCTGTCATGTGGATTTTTTCTCATAAAATGAAAGTGTATTTTTTAGATAAGTATCCATGTGGCATAATCTTAAGAGGGGAACATAGTGCCCGTTTGGAGAGCACTGAAAGTTGCGGTGCGTTTTATCTTTGACGTTTTACCTTTTTTTTTTTTTTTTTTGATTCAGCCGCAACATTTGACTCAGTCTTCCATGAACAGTGCATTCATGCACTGTTCATGTACCCATAAATTTCACTTTTCAATAACTTTTTCATTAAAAATGGGTCCCGCGACACTATTCACACATTTAAAAATTATTTTGCTACAATGTTTTCAGTTTCAGTAACAATAATCTCAATCCAAACGGACCCATAAGGAACAGCACCTAAGGTACTGTACTTAAATTTTGTCCATAAAAGAAATCCTTGATGTGATTAAGGAAAAGGGTAAGAAACTAAAGTAACACACTACTCCTTGCACACAAAATATACACAATTCAATTTTTGAATTGAAATTGTGACTTCAAGACATGATTTCAATTCAAAAACTAAATTGTGTATAATTGGAGAGTATGTAATAAACACAGCCCAAAACCTAAACGCTTTTTTTATTAGAACAAACCAACAATTTCCTAAAACCAATTATAATTAAAAAAAATAATAATAATAATAATTAAAAAAAAAAACACTTAAGGGGCAAAATTTTCCATAGCTATAGAGGTTTTTTTTTTTTTTTTTTTTTTTTTTCCAGAGTTCTATCAGTATTAGGCTACTAAGTTTTGATTCCTACCATGTAGTAGTAGGGTTTTTTTTTTTTAATCATTACTATCAGTATTAGGCTACTAAGTTTTGATTCCTACCATGTAGTAGTAGGGTTTTTTTTTTTTTTAATCATTACTAGGTGGAAACCCTCCCTTCACCCCTTTTGTTGAAATTGAAAACTGAAAACACTATAGCAAAATAATTTTTAAATTTGTGAATAGTATCGTGGGATCCATTTTTAATGATAAAGTTGCTAAAAATTAATGTTTGTGGGACCCGTGAATAGTGCACAGATGCACTGTTCATTACTAACTTAGTCAACAACTGCGGCTGAAGCAAAAAAAAAAAAAAAAAAAAAAAAAAAAAAAAAGGAGAAAACACAGACTTAAAATGCAAACGCCATTTCAGTCCTATCCAAACCGCACCTTAGTAACCTTTGTTTCACATACAACCATTAGATTAAAACTCAATTTTACAAAAATAGAAAAAAGATATTCAACATTTTTCAGCAAATACAAATATGTTATAAATGTCAAAATATTTTTGGGCCTTTGGTGAGAGTGTAAGCTTCTTCAAAAGAGTAATATGTGACTGTAAATGCATTAGGAATATACAAATTCAGAGAGTTTTCCTGACCTAGGGCTCTCGTTGCCATAGTAATCAGTGAAAGTCGGTGCCTACCTTTGTGGTTAGGCGTGGGGTTTCCTTGCTTCTCTGTCTTGCTTTTAGAGTATCATGGAGTCACAGTCCGAAGAGTGGAAGAAGTTTTCACTTTCAGAGCATGAGGGCAACCAATACCTAGTTGAAGAAGATGAAATCGAAGAGACAAATTTCTTGGCAGCCTGCTTCTTTACCAGCCGAGTGCTAAATATGGAGGCTATTGCATGTACATTCAAACTACTATGGCGTACTCGGAAAGGTTTTGAAGTAAGAGATATGGGAAACCATAGGGTTTTATTCGAGTTTAAGGATTCTGGGGATGTAGACCGTGTACTGAAGGGAGAACCCTGGTCGTTCGACAAAAATCTAGTGGCCCTAAAACAAGTCTCAAAGCATACTGATGTGCGAAACCTAAATTTTGATAGGACTAGCTTTTGGGTACAGGTCCACAATTTGCCTATCGGCAGTTTTTCTATGGCAGTAGCAAAGGAGGTTGCGTTGGTGGCGGGTGTGATTGATGGGGAAGAGACGGCAATAGGGGGTGGTGAGGGGTGCAATTTTTTAAGAGTTCAAATAGCTATCAACCCAACGAACCTATTATGCAGAGGTAGAAAGAATTTTAAGTATAAGAGGCTACCAAACATCTGTTATTGGTGTGGCAGACTCACTCACCATGACAATAACTGCCCATCACGTCTAAAGAAAAGAGGTGTGGCACTAGAGGATGAAAAATAGTTTGGCTTGTGGCTGAGAGCCAACATGTCGAATTTTTCTTAGCAGACAGTCATCAAAGTGGCGGGTCTTGAGGAAGAAGGAGAAGACACTGATAGTCCCACTGCATCAGATAAAGAGGAATCAGAACTGAGCAAGGAAAAAGGATCCGCTTCGATAGTAGCTTTAGTGACTGAAGATGATAAGGAGCGGAAGGGGCTAAGTTCATTATCAGTTACGAACCAAGATACTGATGTCGTGGCAGAGAATGCTCAGTGTTTCGAGATACGGAACGTGCTAGTAAGTGAGAAGTCATTATCGTTGACGAGTTTAGAGAAATCAGAGGTGGGTACTTTGAATGAGGACTGTCCATCTCTTTTTGTGTAGAATCATGAGGATAATGGTGACAGGGAATTGGCTGGGTATGAAAAGGGGGAGGTGGAATTTTCAATGGAGACACTTGGTCCATGTATTGATCAAAGTTTCGTGTCAGTAGGGTCAAAGGTTGCAAGTTCAGCACAATTCCTAAAGAGTTTGCTTGTGTCAGGTGGAACAAATCCTACATTTACTATGGGGAGCATATCGAGGTCTACTCGGTCCATTAGTACGAAAGGCGCCCATAAACAAAGGGTACCAAGGAAATCAAAGGAGGTGCAGGGTTGTTCGTTGGCAAAAAGGATGAGTAGGGAATTAGATGAGGAGATGGAGGATGTGGAGGGGAGCAGAAAGAAAAGGGTAGTCTGTAAGGATTATACATTGGTGGAGGCTGGTGACCAGCCCTGCTGACAGGAATGAAACTTTTAGCATGGAACTGTAAGGGGCTTGAGAACCGACTTGCAGTTCAAGAGCTTGTTGATATTGTACAAGCACAAGATCCCACGTTTGCTTTCCTGTCTGAGACTTGGTTAGGAAAGGAATAGATGGTTAAGATTAAAGAATAGTTAGGCTTTGGTGATTTATTCATTGCCCCGAGTGATGATCGGGGAGGTGGATTAGCTTTACTTTGGAGAGGAGGCATAAAAGTTTGGGTGGATAGTTTTTTCAAATATCACATCGATTCTATTGTTGATGGGGGCTCTGAGATGGCATGGCGATTAACAGGATTCTATGGAGAACTGAATACAACTTATAGGAATAATGGGTGGGACATGCTTTGTATGCTCAACTCCAAACCAAAACTGCCTTGGTGTTGTTTTAGAGATTTCAATGAGCTCCTAGAGGTTAAGGACAAAAAGGGAGGTGCTCCTAGACCATATAATCAGATGCAAATGTTTAAGGATGTGTTAGACCAGTGCGGTTTTGTGGACCTAGGGTATTTAGGGCCAGATTTCATGTGGCATGGACGCCGATGAGGAGACTTGATTTGGGAAAGATTTGATCTTGGTGTGGCAAATTATGATTGATTGGCACGGTTTCCTATAGCTAGAGTTAGGCACTTGCATTGTTTCACCTCAAATCACCGACTAATAGTCTTGGCTTTGGATCCCAATGGAGAGAGTCAGAGGTGGAGAAGAAAGCCCTTTAGGTTTGAAGTTATGTGGCTGACAAACTCGGGGTGTAGAGACATTGTTACAGGAGCTTGGGACTGTGATGTTGAGAGTACTCCTATGTTCACTACCACCAAGAAATTGAAGAGGTGCAAACAGATGCTGAAAGCTTGGGATAGGGATCATTTTTGCAATGTCAAGAGAAGCACTAAGAAGCTCAAAGAGCAATTGTGGAAGGCAGAAGAGGAGTAAGTCAGGTCTGGTAGCTACATGGAGGTGTCTCGTCTCAAATCAGAGTTGTCAGTTTTGTATGATAGGGAGGAGAAAATGTGGCACCAGTGCTCTCAAATTCAATGGTTACAAAGTGGGGATAAGAACACACATTTTTTCCATGGGTCAGCTACCAAAAGGAAGAGAAAAAACTTCATTAAGGGGATGAGGGACGACAACGGAGTCTGGCAAGACAATAAGGAGGTTTTTTTGAGTTTGCTAAATGAGTACTATACCGGGCTTTTTTCTTCCTCCAATCCCTATGATTTTGAGCGTATCCTGGATGGTGTGGAGGAGGTAGTGACCGAAGATATGAGGAGAGATCTGGCTCGGCCTTATACTACAGAGGAAGTGGATGTTGCAATTAAGGAAATGGCACCTTTTGAAAGCTCCAGGGCCAGATGGTATGCCACCTCTGTTTTATCAGACCTACTGGGTGGATGTGGGAATGGATGTTCATCAAGCGGTCTTGTCAAGCTGAAGCCCAAGTGCTATCTTAAAATCTATAAATCATACTTTCATTACTTTGATCCCAAAGGATAATAATCTGGAAAGAGTACCTAATTTCCGGCCCATAAGTTTGTGTAATGTGATTTATAAGATTGTTATTAAGGTTATAGCCAATCGTCTTAAGCCTATGTTGCATTCTATTATTTCTGAGACTTAAAGTGCTTTTATTGCTAATAGATTGATTACTGATAATATCTTAATAGCGTTTGAATCTTTACACCACATGAAGAATAATTGCACTGGGAAGAAGGGGTTTATGGCCCTAAAACTGGATATGAGTAAAGCCTATGACCGAGTGGAGTGGATTTCCTAGAAAAAATACTTTTAAAGATGGGTTTTCAAGCGTCTTGGGTGGCGTTGATCATGGAATGTATAAGCACAGTTTCATACTCCATCCTTGTAAATGGAAAGCTGAAAGGTTTGATTTCTCCTTTTAGGGGATTGAGACAGGGAGACCCTCTTTCCCCTTACTTATTTATGTTTTGTGAAGAGGGGTTGAATTCTATTTTTCAAAAGGCAGCCAAGGAGGAAGACATTGAGGGTTTTTCCATTTGTTGGAATGGCCCAAAACTTACTCACCTATTCTTTGCAGATGATTGTTTGGTCTTTTGTAGATCTACATTGGAGGAGTGCCATAAAATTTAGACACTACTACATTATTATGAGGTGGTTTTGGGTTAGATGATAAATAGGGATAAAACTACCCTCTTCTTTAGCAAGAACATTGATGCTCAGACACAAGAAGTGATTAAAGTGGCTCTCAATGTCCCAATTGTTCAACACTATGAGAAGTGCTTCCTTTTTGTATTGTAGAGGAAAGCTAGCTTTACAAATGTGAAGGAGCAAATATGAGCAAGAATGTAAGGGTGGAAGGAAAAGCTTCTCTCTCAAGCAGGGAAGGAGATCATGATCAAAGTAGTTGTCCAGTCCATTCCGGCTTATTCAATGAGTGTCTTCAAACTACCAGTGAGTTTCTGTAAGGAAATTGAAACGATGATTTGTAGGTTTTGGTGGGGTCATGGGGACTCAAAAAAGATTCATTGGGTAAAATGGAGTTCCTTGTGTTCATCTAAATCTGTGGGAGGGATGGGCTTTAGAGATATCCAAAAATTCAACAACACCTTATTGGCCAAACAAGTGTGGAGACTTATTCATCAAAAAGATTCGCTGCTCTATAAGGTTTTTAGTGCTAACTATTTCCTTAATGGGAGCATTTTGGAAGCACCTATTCACCCCAAATGCTCTTACACTTGGAGAAGTATCCTGCAAGCAAGGGGGGTTATTAAGAAGTGTGCAATTTGACAGCTAGGAAATGGCCAAAAGAATGAAGTGTAGCAACATCGCTGGCTACCGAATCAAACTTACAGTAAAATCATTTCCCCCCGAGGTGAGTCTACATTAACCCGGGTTAGTGAACTGTTTTATCCCAACACTAGAATCTGGGACCCGGGTAAGCTTGAAGAAAATTTTCTCCCATGGGAAGCAGAGCTGGTGAGCCGAATCCTAGTATGTGAGAGTAGTGAGGAGGATATCTTGGTTTGGCCATTAACGAGGGACGGTGCTTATAGTGTTCGTAGTGCATATCGCTTCCTAGCAACTGAAGCAGCAAATAATATCCCATGTTCGTCTTCAGGTATGGATCAGCGAAGTCTCTGGAAGCAAATCTGGAAAATCTAAGCTCCAAACAAGATCCGTCATTTTATTGGCGTGCAGCCAAGGACTCACTCCCAACAAAGCAGAATCTTCGAGCTCGCCATATCCCCATTGATGAAACCTATGATCAGTGTGATGAGCATCAGGAAACTTTGTTGCATAGTCTATGGTTGTATGATCATGCTAAGTTTGTGTGGAAATAAGATCCGGGATTTGCTCCTCTGTTTCAGAAAAATTACAAAAATTTTGTTGACTTGTTTGAGGAAGTCTTACATAGGTGCTCATCCTTTCAGGTTGCTCTTTTCTCTACCATAGCGTGGAGCTTATGGCAATGGCGAAATCGAATTAGAGAGGGGCAACAGACTTGGAGCCTCCCCAAGTTGGAACATCAAGCGAAGGAGTTGGTGTTGGAATTTTTGGAAGTGGTAAAACAGCTAGCTCGGACTGCTATCCCACAAGCTCAGGTATGCTGGTCTCTACCATTTGAGCCAAATTATAAAGGAAACTTTGATGCAGCTTTCTTTAATGCTTCGGGCTGTGCTGGTATTGGTGTAGTGTTCTGTGATCACATAGGACAGATAATTGCTGCTCTAAGTCAGAAAATTCCCCTTGTTTAGTCCGTGGAGTTAGTAGAAGCAATGGCTGCACGCTACGCCATTTTATTTGCCAAGGAGCTAAGCCTGTTTAATGTTGTTATTGAAGGTGATAGTTTATAGGTGATGAACACCTTGTCTGCCTTGCGAAGGTGCAACACTCTTTTCAGTCATGTGATTGATGATTGTAACAAATTTGGTCCTTCTCTTAGAGCTTGTAGTTTTACTCATGTAAGACGGGAAGGAAAAAGATTAGCTCATGCTTTAGCTAGACGAGCAGTTATAACTGCAGACATAGATGTATGGGTAGAATTTCTGCCTAGTGATTTGAATGATGTTTTCCAATCGGATTTAGTTCAATAATATTTACTTCTTCTTTCTATTAAAAAATAATAATAATGTGATTGTTGTGCTGTCAATGTCAAACTAAGTTGTCACGTTGAGGTCCATTAATGGTTATTATTGATCAAGTTCGTGGGCTGGGCTAGCCCAACATGGTCTAAGTTTTTGCATCCCATTCAATTTAGGTCCATGTACTTAGGACACGTTTGGTATACTGTAATGATTATTATATGGGAATAGGAATAAGTATTACAAGAAATACATTAAGTTAGAATGTAATAAATATTACTATTTATTAATTTGGTGACCATTTAGGAATAGAATTATAAATATGCATCCATAATTTAGTAGAGTATAAAAAGAAGGTGTAATTAAATCATTTTTAAGTCAAATTTCCTAAATTACACTTATTTTAGGGTGTTCAAAATAGAGCTAATAATTAACAACAAGGAAAATTTATTTTCTTTCCTTTTGAAGATGTGGCAACTAATGGCTTTTAGGAAATTTTTTTAAAAAGTTATTACATAAGATGAAAGAATAAATATTCAGTACTTTTGATAATGAATAGTTATTCCTCATTTTGAAGAATAACTATTCATTGTAATAAAAACATAACCAAATAACCGAATAGTTATGCTATAGGAATATCTATTACATTACAGTGTATATTACAGTCTGCCAAATGTGCTCTTATAGTTTAGGCTGTCCAAGCAACCCGGAGACCCGACCAAACCGACCAAACCGACCGAACCCGACCCGTCACAGCCAAATCTAACACCTCCGACGGTCGGTGACGGTTCCTATCCTCTGAAACTCGACTCCAGTGAGTTAAGTGGCGGGTTTCGGTCTCTAAAACCCAAGCTACCTGATCCGACTGATAAATGCTAAAAAAAAGCTAAAATTTCCTAAATCCGGCGACTTTCTGGTGTTCCTTAGCTCCGATCCAACCACCCTTTGTCTTCCTTCACTTAGATCCGGTGGTATTTGCTTAGATTCACTCAAATTCGGCCAAGATCTACTCTCCTCCTTAGTCAGATTTGCTTAAATCTGGTGATATATGGTTAGATCTGACTCAGATTAGCAAAGATAGGCTTAGATCGGCAAAAATAGACTCAGATATTTGGTTGAATCCGGCTATTCTTACTAAGATTGGCGAAGATAGACTCCGATCTATTCGAATCCAACGCCTTCAACTCAAATCGGCAAAGATAGAACTTCTCCTCCGCCCACCGTCGCTCATCATCAGACTCGATCAACCCGACTGTTCGCTCCCCTGAGCTTGGCCAACCCGACCAGTGGTGGTCGACGGTCGGTTGCCGGTGTGTTTTTTTTCCACTTGATCTGAGTGAGTCAAGTCCGGGTTTAGGCCAAAACCGACCCAGACCGACCCATGGACAACCCTACTTATAGTGCTATATATATATATATATATATATAAATATGAGATGGGTTCAAGTTACACCTGGTGTAACTCTTAAAAAGTTATATATTTTTTACACCGTAAATTTAAAAAAAATCTAATGGTTAAAAAAAATCATTAAATGTTATTAGTTTCCTACTTTATTACCTAATTAATACTAACATTTTTTTTTTTTTTGTCTCTCTTTCCCCATTAATAGTTTCCACTTGATTAAAGGGCACACTACCAGAATTTCAATCCACATACCCATATAGCAATTAAATATTAAATTTTAATTTAATAATTCTTACCGTAGTACCAAAACCAATATTGTTTGTTTCTCTATGTTAAACCTATTACTTCTTACTTCTTACAGTAGTACAAAGATCAGTAATAAAAATTAGTGACGAAATGGAACCTATTGTTCAAATTATAAGTGACGAAATGTTCATTGTGGAAAATTAAAGGCACTATACCAGCTGGGTTTGTAACAGTGGTTTTGTGCTTAGTTCCAGTTGGGGTTTATAGCTGTGTAGCTATATTGCTATATTTTAGCTACACTGCTGCTAAAATGATGCTCCAGCAGTGGAGCTAAATCCAAAAATTTTAGCTCCACTGCTACAGTACACATCTAAAAATAGATGTGCACTGTTCATGAGGAGCAAAAAAAAATATTATTATTTTAATCATCTGGTATATTAAAATAATGCCTCTCTCTCTCTCTCTCATCTCTGAAGTCTAAACATCACTCTCCCTCAATCCGGTCTCTCAGTCCCTTACTCCGGTCTCACTCCCTCACTACTCCGGTCTCACTCCCTCACTCCGGCCGGCCTCTCACTCTCACTCCGATCTCTCACTCTCTCAACTCCGATCAGCCAAGCCGCCGCTCTCTCACTCCGATCTCTCACTCTCTCAACTTCGATCACCTAAGCCGCCGATCCACCGCTTATGTCGACCCAGCTCGCCGACGTGATCGATGCTTGCTCGTCGTGGGTTTTTTTTTTTTTTTTTTGGCTGTGGACTGGTGGTGGTGGCTGTGGTTGTGGTCGTGGCTAAGGAAAAGAAGATTGGAGATTTGGGTTTTGGACCGGTGGTGGTGGTGATTTGTGGGTTCGATTTGGGTTGAGTTTTTTTTTTTTTTTTTCCTGCTGTGGACTGGTGGCCGGTGGTGGTGGTTGTGGATTTGTGGGTTCGATTTGGGTTGGTGTTTTTTTTTTTTTTTCTTCTTTCCTGCTGTGGACTGGTGGCCGGTGGTGGTGGTGGTGGTGGTGAAGGATGTTTGTGCTATGTGGGGGTGGTGGAGGATGTTTGTGCTATGGTGGTGGTGGTGGTGATATATTATTTTATTGTAGTAGAAATATTATTATTTTATTGTAGTAGAAATATTATTTTATTGTGATGAATATATTATTTTATTGTGCTGAAAGCTAAAATAGATCTACTGCTGCAGCATGTGTGTAGGTAAAATAGATAAAGTAACTTTTGGTGGAGCTAAATTGCTAAAAATTTAGCTCTACTGCTGTGGATGCTCTAAAGGGTAGTTCTCAATTTGCATAAAATAAAATAAAAATTTATTATAAATTTCTGGTGTACTTCTTTGTTGAAACGATTTTGGTTATTGAAAATGGAAGTGTGTTTTAATCAAGTGGAAACTGATTAAATAAGGAAAGAGAAAAAAATGCTAGGATTAATTAGGCAATAAGGTGGAAAGTAATAATATTTAATGATATTTTTTTAAACCGTTAGATCTTTTAAAGATCTACGGTGTAAAAAATGTGTAACTTTTTAAAAATTATATCAGTTGTAACTTGAACTTATCTCTAAAAAGTTACACATTTTTTAAACCATTGGATTTTAGTAGATCCAACGGTCAAAAAAAGACTCTTATTAATGCTAATATTCTTATTAGGATCTCATTAATTATCCCTCATTTATTATATTTTATATCTATCTCTAAACCCAAAAAAAAAATGTTATATTTGACTCTCTCTCTCTATCTCTAACACTTGTAACACTTTGTTAGGATGCTAGCATTTATAACTTTGTTAATCATCTTTAACACTTTAATGGGCGGGCTCTTGTTAAACTAAGTCACATCTCTTCTGTATCCATTAATATAACAAAGGCAAGTCACAGTTCAAGTTAAAAAATCCCCCCACAAACATGGACAAAGAATTGAAGGGATTGTAAAATCAAAATTTCAGATAAACATTGAAGAGAAATTACCTTATACAATCTCAAAAATGGTAAAGTTCCCTCAAATCAGCATTTTCAATCAACTCTATATGCTATATGCTTAAGCTGCATAAAAGTTGTCCTAGGAAGAAAAGATGCTAGACACTTAACCATTAACTAGCTAAGCAATCCCAGAATCATCTAAACAATGAAACAGGTAGGAGAAATTGATTCAATGAATGGCACATCAAATCCAAGAAAAATTTTGTGTCCCATCTGAAATGTAGCTGCATAGTATGAAAAATGAGGCCGGCCAAGTAAGAATGAGCAAAAAAGTAAGTGCTGGTGCATTTTAATACTAATTATAAATAAATTGTTAAATTCTTATCAAGTTATGTCACATTGTGACTTCGTCACATAAAATGAGCCATAATACATTTTTTTCCCTCTGTTTCATTCTCAACACCACGGTCCCCTAAGCCCAAGTTTAACCAATAACTTAGCTCTCAAAGTACCATCAGCAGAAAATAAAAAGGCTAGATCTTGAGTCTAAGACTTTAGTCTTATGCTGAAAAGTTGGCCCATGATCATTTAAGTATCTCACTTTAGTTCACTGACCTAAAATATTTTGCTGCAAGCATCAATTGCTTGAGGTTATGACCATTCCCAATCAGAAAGATGAAAGGTAATATAATTACATAAACATAAAAAGAACAGAATTTTTGTTTTGAATTTTCATATTTAACCATACATGAAACATGGCAATGATGTCTAGGTAATTACTTGAAGCTAAGCCTTCTCTTTTTCTTTGCAATTCATTTGGCAATAATGGACAAATTATAAACTGCATACAATTCATTTTCTTTTATAAGTGTTAGAGATAGAGAGAGAAAAGCAGAGAGAGAGTTAAATTTAACATTTTTTTGGGTTTAGGGATAGATATAAAGTGTAATAAATGAGGGATAATTAATGAGATCCTAATCAAAATATTAGCATTAATGAGGATCTTTTTTTTACCGTTGGATCTACTTAAATCCAATGGTTTGTTTTTTTTAATTCCTTTACAAAATAGCATCTTCAACTTTCCTATTATATATTATAGTTGGTATACGTGTGATTGTTCTTCATAATAAAATTCAATGATAGGATAATATTTTGTCCAAGGAATGTGAAAGAAAATGAATAGATTGTGAAATAAAATAAGGTTTGTGTTAATGGGTACCCTTTGTACCTTTTTTTCAGCTTTATTGCAGCTTTGTGTTAATAAGTGCAACATGGAAATTACAACTCAATGGGAAATCAAGAAGTGAAATTCAAGCTCTTCCTCGGATAAGCTCGTGGATATGTGTTATATTGTTAACATTCAAGTAACAATGCTCAGGGAGCTACAATACTTTTCTCTCTCTATTCTTGTTCTAACTTGATTTCTCCATCCCCTTTTCATTTGGCTCTCCATGCCCTTATATACCAATGCTGAATGCATCTTTGCCCTCCATCTGGACAGTTGAGGATCCTCCTTTAGATACTTGTCCAATTAAGGAAGTGTTGGTGGCTGAGATATGCTTGGCAAACTATAAGAATACTGTTCAGGGGTCATTTCCCTATTAATGCAGCCAGCTAAGTTGGTGCAGAGCATTGAATGTGGAGGTGGGAGGTGTCACCTTTAGGGAACTTCTTTCCTCCCCCTGCATGTCTTGTACCCTTCGTTTGTCATCTACTCCCTTATCCTCGACTTTCCGAGGTGCCAGCCGCCATTTAGTCTCTTAATCCTCCTTGGGTAAGTGTGATCCTTGAGGTTTGGTTGCATTTCTTTGATTGGGCCAGCAAGTTTATCTTCAAGTAGGGTACCTCGATTCTCGACTCTCCCACAATCATCTTATAGTAGGCCAAGACACAAATTAAAACATTTCGAAACCTCCAAAAATGCTATGAAAAAATTAAATGAATAAAAGCCAAAACATATTAAGGTTTTGAGCGGAGTGAGATAGTGGATTAGTGTATTGGTTTTATTGCAAAGGATGAAAGGAAAAATTCGGAGAGGACTATTTGGAGTAAGTGAGTGATTAAAAAACTGTTAAAATTCTAATTCTAAGATTTGTATAAGGTTAGTTTAAGATTCTATAGTATATAAATTTTATATTGAGTTTATTGGACGTAGATTATCAAATCAAATCACATGAAAAATTCGTATTTCATCTTTTTCACTTTTTTTTTCTCTCTCTTTTAATCGCTCAACAATTTAACATAAATAATTGTGTGAAGATGGAAAATCTACCAAGGTTGATGGTGGAGAGAGAATAGTCAATTACCAAAGTAGCTTAGAAGATTGGGACGTCTCTTTTCAACTTTTGTTATTACTGCTAGTAAGGGTTGCACGTGCAAGGCACGTGCTGCCCCTTGAGTAAGAAAATTTAAGATATAATTTTTTTTTGAAGTAGCATCAAACCATGTATTTAAATTTAGAATAATTATTTAACATATGACTATCTATTTAGTATGATAATTTCTTAGGAGAAGGTATTTGGTATCAAATGACACCATGTCAGCAGTATCAAAATCTAATAAGTGCAAGACATGTCAGCAAAAAATAACTAACCCATTAACAATTGAAAGACAAGTGTTAGTGGGTAGTTATTTTGTATACATGCCTTTCGTTTATTTGATTTTGATACGTATGACGTGGTATCATTTGATACAAAATACTTTTTCATTTCTTAGAACCTATTTACTAAAGATAGTTTCTATTCACCAAAATAAAAAATCTACTAAGAATGATAGCAAATGTTGTCATCTTCCAACAATTAACAACTAAGTTTTGATAAAACATTGTCACAATTGTAAGACTTGAATTTGGATTGGACCCAGTATAAGATTGGGTTTTAGCCCAACAAGCCCAAACAATGAATTTGTAGAGCGTGGATGAAAGAACTAGTTCTACTCCAGAAGAAAGACAATAAAAGTTGCTGATTTAAGATCAATAAACACAAGTAAGATAAGAAAATCTATCCTCGGCACGGCCTGAGGAGCTAATGTTATAATATCTTGTTTACGAACAAAGTTACAGGAGTTCACAGTATTATTACAAAGATTTCTTGATTTTTTCCGATCTTCTCTTTTTAGGCTATCTTCCCATGCTATATACTACCATCTTGGTATCATCTCTACCATACACGTATAGGTTAGATTCTAGAAACTCCTTCTTGTCCCATCCAACACCTCTCAGAACCTTCAATTAGTAGTTGTAAGGCTGCTTGGCCACTGTTCAGGTATCACCTCCACATTAATGCGGCCAGAGAGTTAGTTGGGAGGCATTTAATGTGAAGGTAGCAATTTTTGAAGATATTTGTTGCCTCTCTTTGCTTATCCCTTATCCAATGTCCAACTCTTAGTTGTGATGCAACCTTGAAGAGTGTGCAGGATGATAAGACATTCTTACTGACCTCGGATCTCCGTTTCCGAGATGACTTTTCTTCTCGGACATATTTTGGACTATCACATACAATCTTTATTTTTTTTTCTTATACCATTCTCATTATAAATTTATTTGACCATCCTCGGATTGATTAATATCCTCGGATTGGGCCATAAGCCCAATTCATACAGTTTTAATAGTACCTTCTAGATAATTGGCCCCCACAACAATATTTAAATTTTCGCAATAAATAATGACACATGCTACAATTGAAACTCTTCATCAAATTAAATACCTACAACCATTTGCAATGAATATTTTGTTATTCATACTTCCTTCTTTATCATTTTATTTTATGAGCCTAACTATGATACTTAGCTTACTTAATTTTTAATGAATGTCTTTTTAAGAAAGAAAAAAAAAATAACAAAAAAAATGTCATTAAAGTTTCTATTAGATAAAATTATAAATTTAGAAGATTTAAACCACTAATAAATTAGTGTTCTCTAGGTAACAAATAGAATACCATACATCACCATTTTTACTTTCTAAGTATGACTAACACATAAAACTCAAAATACACGAAGAAAAATTTTGGAACATTAAAATCTAATGAGGCATTTTAGTTATTGCACAATGAAATATTCTAAGAGTCATAAGATTTTGTTAGGGTTTAACTAAGAGAGTAACAGTAAAGACTATATACTTGTCTACAAAATATAGATGAGGAAATTATTCAACTTTAAAATTGGAGAAGATGAAACTACCCCAAACGTAAAAGGGGAAAGAACTTTTTTCCATAATTCTTTTTTGTTGGTAAAACTATGTGTTTTTTACTTTAAACAATGTGTTTAAAAAAAAAAAAAAAAAAAGTCAGCCCAAGAAAACTGTCCATAAAACTATGAATTTTGACTCAACAAATTGGCTAAAAAAAAAAAGTAAGGAACACAATAAATATCACGATATTTTCTCAATACCTTTATTTTAGCTATGGTGGGCCCTAGTATGATATTTTATAATTTTATTTTAGAGTAATGCTACATTCATAACATTTTCACAACAAATCCTAGGTGGTAAATTGTTATTGGTTTTTAATTGGGACAACCACTTTAAACTATGCATTAAAAAAAAAAAAGCAAAAAACCAACAAAAGAAAATTGTGCATGAAACAGTAAATTTTTGTTTACCAAATTTGACTAAACCAAAAAAGAAGTCTAAGAACACAACAAATTGTCACAATACCTTTATTTTCAACTGTGGTAAGTTTCGGTTTGATATATTATTATTTATTTTATAGAAATGTTATCTCCATAATATTTTCATAACAAATTCTAGTTGGCAAGTTATTATTGATTTTAAAATGGATCCACAACTGACATCACTTTTTTATCCATCAATAGTAGCTTACCTATGATTTGTAGTGAAATTAGTGTGAAAATGTTGTGGACTTGGCATTTTTTTTATTTAATCTATAAGAAACTGAGATCTTAACAATTGTGAAAATATTGTGATAACAACAAGTGTTACAACATTTTCACAAAATATTTATTTTCCATTGTGGTTGGTCATAGTCTCATATTTTATTATTTTATTTCAACCTATAAGAAATTGATGACTCAATAATTGTGAAAATATTGTGAAATTTTTTATGTCAGTATAACAATATATATATATATATATATATATTTAAAAAGAGCACAAATCGATGACCAAGAAAAAAAAAAAGGATGAACGGTACATATTGAACAAACCAAAACGTACTGTAATTTTTACACATTCACCCAACAAGTGTTACAATATTTTTTTTAGTTGTACTTGGTCACAATCTCATATTTTATTTCGACTTATAAGAAATTGACACCTCAATAATTGTGAAATTTATTGTGTCAGTATAACAATATATATATTCTAGCTCATATAAATATTTAAAAGCAAAAAAAAAAAAAAAAAAAAAAAAAAAAAAAAAAAAAAAACTGTAGCTACAGTACTAATTGAAAAAACCAAAGTGGCACTGTTTGCACATTGGCGCTTTTTTATATATAGTGCCCGTTTGTTTCAACTTTTAGAAGCTGAAACGCACATTTTGAAACCAAAAAAAAAAAAATTATGTGCATTTGGTAAGGATTTCAAAGTTGCCTTTTGTTAAAAGCTGCGTTTTCATTTGTGAAGAAAAACCACAAATCGGGAAAGCAGCAAATAGCACCATTGCACAAAAGTGCTGAAGCACTTTTTAGGTTACCATTGGAGGTTGTGCATATTTCCCAAATTGCCCACTAGTTACTCTTAAAAACCCAATTTTATCCCTTTGCTTATAACACAATTTTTCACGGTGAAAGTGAGCAACACAAATCAAGGATTACAGCAGCAGCCCCAAAGAACCAGAGTAGATCACAAATACACAAACAAGCTTGATCAATGGTGCAGCCCCAGGTTCCTCTCCTCTATGAAAATTGATAAACTGAGGAGGTGAATGAAACAAAAGATGAAGAAGATCTGAAGATGATAAGGGAAAAACAAGAACTTGAGGACTCTAGCAACACAGCAAGGGAAAAGATTAAAAAAAAAAAAAAGGAAGATGAAGATGAAGAGAAAAGACAACGATGAGATATATGTGGTGGGGGGTTAAAGAGTGAAAAAGGAAGTGTTGGTGCAAACACAATAATAATGGAAATAATACACAAAGAGAAACTGAATAGTACTTCTGAATATTATTAATATAAAGAAAGGAAATACACAACACTATTTGGACTGAGGCGCGGCACTCGTTCTCTTTAAGGAGATTCAAGCCCTTGGTTGGCTAACTCTTGTAACCGGATATGGTAATTATTCTGAATGGACTGTCAAGTAGGAGAATCCAAGGGGCTGATTCATTTCCATTTTTGATACCTCCACTCTTCACCTCCCCCTTGCGCACGTATCTAGCCCAATATCTGAGACAATTCATGTTAGCCCATTAATCACCACAATTTAAAAAGAATAAAAAAGTCTCTCTCCTTTTCAATGTGGGATTAAACATTTTTCACAACTCTTCATCTTCCATATTCACTCCACATCTTTACATTTATTTTATAACATTTACTCATTTTAATTATTTAATATTAAAATGTTCCAACAATCCCCCACTCATTTTAATATTAAATTTTAGTTAAAGAGAGATTACCAGGCAAAGATGGGTCACTATGCATCATGAAGGTGTGCTCTGCATTGAACCTTCACTTAGTAAAACAGCGATCTCAACTCCAGAGTCGTAGTGGTCTCCGACTTGAACTAGGACTGCTTTAGGGAAATTAAACATCACTGCTTACACATAACAACCCAGGTGTTGACATGAGCTTTTATAGCTAGCACTTTACGGCCATGTGCTGATCCCAGTTTCATGAGTGTATTTGAGATTAAGTCCAAATCTCATAGGGAGCGGCCCCACCCCCACACTCACATAGGTGAAATTTGTCAAGGGTGCTCCTGCAATTCTGACACCCCACTCATACGAGCTACAAATTTCATTAAGAGTTTTTTACTCAACCTCTTCACATTACAGGATAAATGCACTTACATCATAGGGATGAACAATTAAAAAATTATTTACAGAATAAATAATTTTAAAAAAATAAATAGTGCATTTCTTACGACCATCATATGATTCGTTTTTCCCATTGAACCCAATTCTCAGGATCTCTAGTCCTTGGGTTGGGTATCCTCATACATGGCTCATGATTCCATGGACTTTAGTCCCATCCCCCTCGATGTATTCCAGACTCTATCTTTTGCCAAGGCCTTGGTAAATGGATCTGCAAGATTATCATTAGATTTAATATAATCCACAGTTATGATGCCACTACTCAAATAAGATCGCACGGTACTGTGCTTTCTTCTTATAGGTCTGGATTTACCGTTGTAGTAACGGTTTTTAACTCTACCAATTGTGGTAGTGCTATCACAATGAATTAATATAGGTGGAATTGGCTTTTCCCAAAGGGGAATTTCATATAACAAATCTCTGAGCCAATTTGCCTCTTCACTAGCTAAAGCTAATGCTATTAATTCAGCTTCCATTGTTGAATTAGCAATTATTGTTTGCTTTTTAGATTTCCAACAAATAGCACCACTACCTAAGGTAAAAATATAACCAGTGGTAGAGAGAGAATCACCTGACAAAGTATTCCAATCGGCATCACTAAAAGCTTCAATCACAGCAGGGTACTTTTTATAAAATAAGCCATAGTTTTTGGTACCAATTAGATATTTCATAACTCGCTCAATAGCTAGCCAATGATCTTTACTAGGTTTGCTAGTAAATCTGCTAAGCACTCCTACTGCATATGCAATGTCAGGTCTAGTACAATCAGTAGCATAACGCAAACTACCAATGATACTAGCATAATCCTTTTGATTAAAAATCTCATTATCATTATTCACAGGAAATAAATGAACACTAGAATCAAAAGGAGTAGCTACACTTTTGTGATCATGAAAATTATATTTTCTCAATATTTTCTCAACGTAATGTGATTGATCAAGATATATTCCATCACATGTTTTTGTAATTTTCATGCCCAAAATAAAATTAGCCTCACCAAGATCTTTCATATCAAAATGGCTTTTAAGCATATTTTTTGTTTCATTTATAACATGCATATTTGAGCCAAAAATTAACATATCATCCACATAGAGGCTAATAATAACATGTAAATTATTCCATGATTTAGAATAAATACATTTATCACATTCATTTGATTTATAACCATTCTCAATCATGCAGGAATCAAACTTTTCATGCCACTGCTTAGGTGCTTGTTTCAAGCCATATAGGGATTTAGTTAGCTTACATACCTTGCTTTCTTGGCCAGGCTCTACAAAGCCTTCGGGTTGGTCCATATAAATCTCTTCCTCTAGGTCCCCATTAAGAAAAGCAGTTTTTACATCCATTTGATGAATTTTCAAATCAAAAATTGCAGCAATGGCAATTAACAATCTAATAGATGTAATTCTTGTTACCGGAGAAAATGTATCAAAGAAATCAAGATCAGCTTTTTGTTTAAAGCCTTTTGCAACAAGTCTAGCTTTAAACTTATCTATTGACCCATCCGGTTTCAACTTTTTTCTAAGGACCCATTTACAACCTATGGTCTTACAACCCGGTGGAAGATCTACTAATTTCCAAGTTCTATTAGAAATTAGAGATTTCATCTCATCATTTACAGCCTCTTTCCAAAATATGGCATCAGGTGATGTTAAAGCCTCTTTTAAATTTTGGGGATTTTCCTCAATGTTAAAAACATAATAATCAGGACCAAAATCCTTTTCAACTCTAGCTCTTTTACTCCTTCTAGGTTCCATTTCAAAATTTTCTTGATTTTGAAAATGTGAAGTAGAAGAACTAGGTTGTGACAAAATATTTTCTTCACCCCCACTATTTTTCAATTTAAAAGGAAATTTTTCTTCATGAAAAATTGCATCACCAGATTCAAAAATTATTTTGTTTTCAAGATCAAAAAATCTATAGGCTGCACTATTAATCGCATAACCAAGAAAAGCACAGGTAGTAGCTCTTATACCTAATTTAGGCATTTTAGGGTCAGTAAGCCTTACATAAGCAAGACAACCCCATACTCTCAAATATCCCAAATTTGGCTTATGTCCTTTCCACATCTCAAAAGGTGTGGTGTGTGACTTTTTATGTGGCACCCTATTCAAAACATGACATGCAGTTAAAATAGCTTCACCCCAAAAATGTAAAGGTGCACCAGATTCAATTAACATGGCATTTGTTAACTCAATTAAAGTTCTATTTTTTCTTTCAGCCACACCATTAGAAGCAGGTGAATATGGTGCAGTAGTTTCATGGATAATTCCCAAAGACTGAGCAAATGAGTTGAATGCACTTGATTCATACTCACGGCCTCTATCACTTCTTATTCTTTTTATTTTTCTACCGAATTGATTTTCAACTTCTTGTAAAAAATCTTGAAATTTTTCAAAAGCATCACTTTTATTTTTCAACAAATAAATAGTTGTATATTTTGAGAAATCATCAATAAAAGTGATAATATATCTATTTCCTCCACGAGTTAAAATTCCCTCAAATTCACATAAATCGGAATGAATTAACTCAAGCAATTCGGTATTTCTTACAACATTTTTATGAGGCCTTTTTGTAATCTTAGCTTGACTACAAGTTTCACATTTTTCAAAATCTTTTGACAGTCTTGGAATTAATCCTAAACTACTCATGATTCCCACATATCTACTATTTATATGACACAAACGAGCATGCCAAAAATTAATAGAAGAAAGCATATAAACTGAACTGGTAGATGCTTTATTATTCTCAACATTCAATTTAAACATTCCATCACAAGCATAACCCTTGCCCACAAATAATCCCTTTTTTGTGATTACATAATTATTAGATTCCATAGTTTGCTTGAAGCCAGCCTTGTTAAGTAAAAAACTTGACATCAAATTCTTCCTCATGGGCGGAGTGTAAAGTACATCTTTCAATGTTAGCACACGTCCAGAAGTGAATTTCAATTCAACCTCACCACTCCCAAGAACCTTGGTTTTACTAGAGTCACCAAGCATAACAGTTTTTTCTTCTTCAAAAGGAGTGTACAATTTGAACCAATTCTTGTCATAGCAGACGTGCCTATTAGCACCGGAATCTGCCCACCACCCTTCAACATATTGCACCATATTGATGTCTGTAATCAGGCTCTTCGGTTACGTTAGCCTGCGGGACAGATTCACGTTTCCGAAATTTGCAAAATCAAGCAATATGCCCACTCTTGCCACAGACAAAACAGGATCTATTAAATTGATCTTGTAAAGGGGGTCCTTGGTTCTTATTGTAATTTTTATTTGGGTTTCCCCTTCCTTGAGGTCTATTATTATTTTTAAAGGCTCTTTTTTTAGGCTTCAATTGAACATTTCTAGGAAAATGATTTTTGGGCATATTATTATTGGATGAAATAAGGTTTACCTTTGTGGTGGAATTACCATTGCTCTCTTGTGTCATGAGTGCATCTTGTCCTCTAGCCTCCTCCTCCACACGGATGCGTGTGATCAAAGTCTCCAAGGATGTCTCCTTCTGTTTGTGCCGCAAAGTCTTTTGGAACTCCCTCCAAGATTGTGGTAGTTTATCAATTATGCCAGCTACCACCAAATTGTCTCCAATCTTTATGCCTTCGGATCTCAATTCTGCCACAATCATTTGGAAGTCTTGTGCTTGATCCACCACCGATTTTCCATCCACCATTTGGTAACGGAAAAATCTACTAGCAGCATACTTCTTTGCACCTGCCTCCTCGGTATCATACTTGCTTTGTAAAGCCTTCCAAATTTTCTTAGCAGAATTGTAAGTTGTATCATAATAATCATAGAAATGATCGGCAAGACAATTCAATAGATAAGAGCGACAATTATATTCATCTTTTGTATACTTATCTATTTTTTCTTGATGGAGAATATATTCTTCCTCACTCATCTCATCGGTAGGAACTTTTGACGGATTCTTGTCAGTGAGGATGTAGGAGACTTTGAGAAGACTTAAGTAGAAGAGGACCTTTCCTTTCCACCTCTTGAAATGGGCTCCCTTAAAGCGAAAGGGCTTGTTGAGATCTCCAACAGGCTCATTTGGTTTCTCTTGTGAAGACTCCATGTGTTTGAATCTCCTTAAAATTGTTGGTGCAAACACAATAATAATGGAAATAATACACAAAGAGAAACTGAATAGTACTTCTGAATATTATTAATATAAAGAAAGGAAATACACAACACTATTTGGACTGAGGCGCGGCACTCGCTCTCTTTAAGGAGATTCAAGCCCTTGGTTGGCTAACTCTTGTAACCGGTGCAGACCTTCTCTGACTTGTCTCCCCCAGGATACAACAGCCCAACAAGTGTTGTATGGCTAGAACAACCTCTGCACAAAGTGTTCAAGCCCAAAGCTCCACCAGAAAGAACACCCTTCCTTGTCAATAATCTCTCTATTTTTTTAATGGTGAGACGAGGAGTTTCTGAAGAATGAATAGGCCCAAACGGATAGTCCATTAAGTGGGTTAATGGCTCTTCATTGTCCATAATAAAAATGGAGTATTAATTCGGGTCATTTACTCACCAACGGATATGGTAATTATTCTGAATGGACTGTCAAGTAGGAGGATCCAAGGGGCTGATTCATTTCCATTTTTGATACCTCCACTCTTCACCTCCCCCTTGCGCACGTATCTAGCCCAATATCTGAGACAATTCATGTTAGCCCATTAATCACCAATTAAAAAGAATAAAAAAGTCTCTCTCCTTTTCAATGTGGGATTAAACATTTTTCACAACTCTTCATCTTCCATATTCACTCCACATCTTTACATTTATTTTATAACATTTACTCATTTTAATTATTTAATATTAAAATGTTCCAACAGGAAGCTTCAAGATGTGGTTAGATATATGTGGTGGGGGGGTTAAAGAGTGAAAAAGGAAGCTTCCTTGAAGCTTTCTTGCAAAATAATAATATTAAAATAATACCAATAATATTATTTTATTTTTATTATTGTTATTATTATTAAGTAAAAAAAAAAATTTGAGTAAGTATTATGAAGTAGTTGATTTAAGTATGAAATAAACTCTTTTATATATACATTGTCCCTTTTGGTAATTTATCACTCAAATTGCCACTTTTATAAGTGCTAGCCAAACACTCAATTTTTTCAAAAAACACTTTTTAACAGTTTTTACCAAACACTCAGCTTTTATAAAAAGTATTTTTTCATACTGTATTTTTTGAAAATTCCACTTTTTTCAAAAAGCCCAGTTTTAAAAAGCTGAACCAAACTCACCCATAGATTTAGTAGACTTGTAATTTAGCTTTTAGCAAAAACAAAAACAAAAAAAACAAAAAAAACCAAAAAAGACTTGTAATCTAGCTACTCTGGCCTATATATATGCATTGAAATTAATTATCATTTCATCGTATAAACCAACCAAAAAAAAAAAAAACCTTTCACACCATCGCATTTGACAATTTGCTATGATAATCTAATCTTCCCCAACTTTTTGCACCGCCACAACTTTCACTCTCAAAGAATGCCTATAATTGATGTGCTCATTCATGTGCTCTTGAATTTTAAAAACAACATCATTTAGTTCTTTACATTGAGCAATCTTAAAATATTCGATTTGTTTTATTTCATTCTTTTTAAATATAGAACTGCCATTGACCTTAGCTTAACCAGTATCCCATCTTTGTCATTAGATAAGATATGGTCCAACGTTTTATATGATACAGATATAAGAGCCTTTTCACCAAGTGTTTTATAAATTTGCCATTTTGACACATCAAAAAACCTATTTTATTATTTTAACACACCATTTTACAATTCACCATACATCACATCTTCTATTTTTCAATTCTATTCATTAAAATAATATATAAAAATATTAAAAAAAAACTTTAAAAAAAAACCATTAATATAAAAAAAATACAAAATAAAAACCCACCACCATACACAAACACAAGCACAAAACTATAACAAACTCACCACCTCCGACAGGTACAACCCGCCACCACCAACAACAATCCACTAGCCACCACCACCACCACCCAATACTACTTAAAAAAAAATCCCCAAAATCAACACAAAACTCTCCAAAAAAAAAAATGAAGAGATGAATCAACTCTATTTATACAACCCAAATCACATGGAATCAACCCAACTCCACCACCACCCACAATCACATGGAATCCACAACCAAAAAAAAAAAAAAAAAGCCCAAACTTACATGCGATCTCCACCAGTCGACCTCATCGGTGAGGCCAAACTCCACAGCGACGGCCGATCTCAATGGCAACGGTCTAGGTGGAGAAAAAAGAAGAAATAGAGAGAGAGTGAAAAAAAAAAAAAAAAAAAAAAAAAAAAAAAAAAAAAAAAAAAAAAGGGAGAGGTGAAGATTTTGGAGAAGAAAGAAGAAGAAAAAAGGAAGAGATAGTGACAGAAGATGAAGGGAGAGCTGGAGAAAGAAAGAAGAAAAAAGAAAGAGAGAGAAGAAAGAATGTCATAAAAGAAGAGAGAGAAAATGAATTAATTTTTTTTTTAGCATTTTCGTCTATACCGTTTTAAAGATGGAACGATATTGTTCATGTGTGTAAAATATTATAGCATTTAGAACATCTCATGGGAGGGGTTTTTTGGTATTTGGTGTGCCAAATGCCAAATATTTGGCATTTGGCACACCTAATGGGAATGCTCTAATACACGTTTTCGTCTCACGACTCACGAGGTATGAACCTTTGAAAAGATTAAAACCAAAGAGCCATTCCATGGTTTGTTGTGGATCTTGGGAGATCAAATCTTTAAGAAGTTCTAGGAGTCATAGACGCCACTCGTGAAGGGAGTTTATGATAGAAGAGTCCAATAGAATTAGAATTACATGTGGTTACATGAGTAAGTCATTGCTAGAGGTTGCAACTAGAAATTAGAGTTAATTTTAGCTTAAAGACTTCAGTTCTAGATATTGGATGTTCCTTGGGGATTTTTCCTCATGGATAACATCCTTGGGTTTTCTACTTTATCACCAAATTGTTATATTATTATTTACTCCTTTATTGCTTTAATTTGGTGACTTCTTGAATATGTGGTAATTAACTGGCAATAATTGAATTACATAATTGGTTAATTTGTTTAAAATGATTAATTTGTTGTATAATCAACCAAGGGGTCTAAATTTTCCCAACATAAAGGAAAGGGAAGTCCAACTGAGTCATCCAAGGTGAGTGATTTGATGATAAATATTAAAACTCCCATGAAGTTTGATGAGAGGTAGGCTTTGGGTTGGTGCTGGGACGTCAAGATTGGATTGCATATAGTCAGTTTGGTTCAATTTATTTTTATTATAAACTAAAATGTATAGGTTTTTTTTTTTTCTAAAATATTTTAGACAATAAATAAAATTAACTAAATCAACTTACGAAAACAAGCTCATCCAAACACACCACAATATGATTTTTTTTTTTTTTTAGACTTTATTTTTTTCAATAAAAAAACAGTTCTTACATTTTGTTATGATTGATATGATAGAATTATAGAAAACGTAAGTTAATGAAAAACAAATTCAATTGAGTGCTAATTATTTCCCACTAAACATTGCCGAAAACATTAATATATTTAAGAAATCAAAATAAATATTTTTTAACTAATTTTTTAAAAGTTATAACGCATCACCAAAAAATATAAAATAAAAATCTATTTTTTGTAAAATATTTTAGATAACAACTAACAAGTCATCTTTGATAGAGTTACACACCTAAGCTTCCAAATTAAAGTAAGAGTTTCACATTCAGCTTTTTACATTGAGGCTGCATTTGGCTCTATGTAAATTCATTTTCGAGTGTAAAATGGATTCAAGGGAAAATATTTTCCGGTAGGGAAAATATTTTCTGGTAAGGAAAATGCTTTCAATGTGTTTGGTTGCACCACGAAAAATAGGGCAGAAAACGATTTCCAGTGTTTAGCTGTTGCAGAAATAGTTTTACTGTATTCATTTTCCCATGTTTGGTTTGTTCAAAAAATTTCGGAAAATATGAAATGAACAGCAAATAAAAACCTACATTCCTGTAAAAATCTACACAAATATTGTTCTCATCCACTTTAACATGAACAAAAAGCATCCGATAAATATTTTCATAATATTCATATCAATAAGCACATAATGTAGCATTCACCATTGAAGGTGAGCCTCCATGATCTACAAAAATGATACCTACACGTGGTATCTGAACAATACACATGTGCCCTAAAGGCTTACATTGAATATACATAACATGGTGATGCGAACCTCAATCAACCTTTGAGACCCAACAAATAATATTGGAATAATTGCTCAAGAAAGCTAAAATTCAGATTTTGATAGAACCCTGACCCAACGTTTATAAGTGAAACGCAAACCAAAAGTATAAGTAACAGACCTTGACCCAATGATTATAATTGAATCACGAACCGAAGGTATAAAGTTTGAATGCCACAAGGAAGAATCCCTAATAAGTTCACAGTTCTTGAAGAACCAAAAGAAGAGCAAAGCCTCACATTTTCTGATTTTTATTCAATAATTCATCTCTATTACAATGAGTGCATGCTATTTATATGTCATGACTGAAAATATTAAAAAAAACGTGCTAAATAATAAAACCCTAAATAAAAGTTGATTTGGTCTGAAATTAGCAGATCCAAAATAGGAAAATAGCTAAAAAACGTTCTAAATGATAAAAGCCTAAAATTAAGGTAGATTTGGTCTGAAATTAGAAGCTCTAGAATAGGATGTCTATTAACTGATATGGAGGCTAAAAGTCAATCAGCCATTGATCCACGCCATAAATCACGCCCAATCAAGCTAGATCAGCCCTCAATAACTTGGATTAAATTTATTACTCCTTCATCTTCCTTTGGGCCAAGCTTGGAATGTCCTGCGTTAGAATAAGCCCAAATCTCTTGAATCAGCCCATTAAGTGCTTCTTTGATCTTCTTGGATCTTGCTCTAGTAATAGGCCTAACTGGAATATGCAATGGATCCTTGAATGCTTATTGATTCTCATCACATGGGTAATTGTATCATCCCAAGCACACAAAAGTTGATTTGGTCTAAAATTAGCAGATCCAAAATAGGAAAATAGCTAAAAAACGTTCTAAATGATAAAAGCCTAAAATTAAGGTAGATTTGGTCTGAAATTAGAAGCTCTAGAATAGGATGTCTATTAACTGATATGGAGGCTAAAAGTCAATCAGCCATTGATCCACGCCATAAATCACGCCCAATCAAGCTAGATCAGCCCTCAATAACTTGGATTAAATTTATTACTCCTTTATCTTCCTTTGGGCCAAGCTTGGAATGTCCTGCGTTAGAATCAGCCCAAATCTCTTGAATCAGCCCAAATCTCTTGAATCAGCCCATTAAGTGTTTCTTTGATCTTCTTGGATCTTGCTCTAGTAATAGGCCCAACTAGAACATGCAATGGATCCTTGAATGCTTGTTGATTCTCATCACATGGGTAATTGTATCATCCCAAGCACACAAAATATTACATCCCACAGTCAAGGTACGTAACTGTTATCCCTTGGAGCATAACAGTCCACAAAATATACTTACCATCATCGTATGTCCAAGGTTAGAAATACATACATAGCCTGCTTATATGAGTCGATGTTTACAGATAATACAATATTGTCACATATATGGTACAATCAGAGGTGAATACTAGTACTACGAGATATTACCAAAAAGAAAAACTACCATCACAGTCAACACCAAATAAAGTTGTCGGAGCTGAGTAAACAAATAAATATCCATCCAAAGCTTCCTTAACTTAGCATTTTTGGCTAGAAATCCCCTAGTTGCCTTCTTATTTTCACATAGATGGTCAAAGGCAGTTGCGAACATATCTTCACTATACCCATCCGACACCATGGCCATCACATCAGAGTAAAGACTGGTGTAATCAACAGGCCCCCAGTTGATTTCTATTAAGGCCACAACGATTTCCTTAAGCTGATCAAATAGATCAGTGAAAACACTATCATTACTGGGAGGTGCACAGCCTCTCTTGTGGGACTTTGAAGCTATGGACCCGGTGGTGGATGATTCTACCACATTCTTCCCCTTGTCCCCCTTATCCATCATACCCTCCTCACCATTGTCGACCACATTCTCAGTCTCATCACCATTCTCTTGCTATGTGTCAAGATCAATATATGACTTAGCAAAGCTACCTATGGCCATATCCTTACCCACTACAAGGGCCAACACATCGTACATCTCTATCCTCTTGTTCAAAAACTTCGCGTGCTTACAATGCACCTGTAAGGGAGAAAGGAACGTAGAAAGTTCAATACTCACTCAAATAATCAGAATTGACTCATATAGATGCCATATTCACTCATATAATCAATATTTACTAATATAACTCAATACACATCGCAGATATGATTGTCAAAATCGCGATCTAGATCATAGGATCGCAGGATTTTACAATCCCACCTCACCAAAACGTTTAGGATTGCATTAAGATCGAAAAAATGGTAGGATAGTATAGGATCGTAGGATCGCATGGGATTCTACTGATCCTATCGATCCTACCAAAAACATAAATTTTGGTTTTTTTTTTTTATGGGATAAATTTTTGGTTTTGATGAAGGTGTAAGGGTTTTTATTTTTTCATGTTGTAATGGTATGACCTTTTATTTTATTTTTATAAAATTATGTTAATTTAAGCAAATGTTTTTTAGTTTCTAGTTCACTTGTAATCAAAATGAAGGATGCTTTCATCATTTCTAAATAAAGAATTTGATGTTGGCTTTGCTACCTTTTAAGTTATAATGTTGTTAAATTTGTTTAATCAATATACTAATTTGTGTTATAATATTACTAAAATATTTTTTTTATATAATTTTATTAGTTATGCTTGTATTTGTATATTGATTGATTGATTTTTTTAGCACGCTCTTCAATTGTTACTAAGTGGTATAACTTGAATAGTTAAGTGTGAAATTGTATCTTGATATCTTTTGCAGATCTAGTATACAAATATATAATGTCTACATAGATGATGAAATGGATTATGATGATTCAGAATTTAGGACGATGGTTATAAGAACCTTAGAATGGAAATAATTAAATGCTCACTTCACCTTAATACTCATCTTACTTTTGGATTTCATATTATAGTTAGTTAGTTTCCATTTGCTAACTTATTTTGGATTTCAAACTTGGAACTTAGAACTTGGAAAATATTTTTCATATGTTTTGATAAATATTTTGGTATTTGGTTGCTAATTAAACATTTATTGAAGTTTTTATATACATTGGATCAAAACTTAAATATATTTGTTTCGTTAGTATAGACATAGCGATGTATGACATACCAATTACATCATATGATGCAAATCTTAGTTTTTTTTATGGATGAATTTATAATTTACGTGATTATTCAACATACAAAATCATTATCAATGTGTTTTTTGCTTTAAATCTAAAAATATGTAAAATCTTACAATTCACGATCCGATCCTACGATCTACGATCCCACTAACTTTCAAAGATCCTACATAGGATCCCGATTTTAACAACCTTAAACGCATGAGCATCAAAATAAGACTATATTAACAAAATATTGTTGGAAATCATACCATAACTTCCTCCTGATAGGTCTTGGCATTGCATGTGATCATCTTGAGGTTGTCGTCCCATCCAAATCCACTCTTCTTCCAAAGAGTCTGGATGGTACTCCACATAGTCATCAACGTAGCCGATTCTCCACAAACGAGGGGTAGCACTCTACCGCAAACAAAGTAGAGATGGCCTTGGCTATAGTGGCAAAAGAGCCTGTCTTAAAACTATTTGAGAGCTTGTTGCCCTTCATAGCCTCTTTGGCAAGTAGGGTAAGCATGATAGTGTACATTGGGGGTAACCACCTGAATTGCTTAGAGCCCACCTTCTCTTTCTCCTTCTCTTACTCTTTCAACATTGCTACATATAAAAATTGTATAGTGAGAGTAACATTTAATAATTACTATGCATATGAATAACAAAACAAACACATAAACAACCACGATTATTTGAGGAAAAAACACATTAACTTCAATGAACCTGTAGATGTGCACAAAAAACGAAACAACTATTGGAAATAACAATGTAATACTGAGAATAATTATCCTTACACCGCCATAAGTCTATAGTAAATACATTGTCCTTACATAACAAATAGTTATAATTCTCAGTGTCATCAATTATAGAAAAATACATTGCATATTACAACTATAAAAATCTAAATCACACATATTTAAGTACTACTCTCCACTCCTAGTGGAATCAGACCACTTGGCTTGGCATATCTCATCTCTCTTAACATTCCATACTCTACTTTCCTTAGTGGAGTCCTGACATGAACATGTTTCCAATTCTCCACCGCTAGACATTACTTGGTTCATTGCAACTTCCATAATATAGTCAGTAGGATCAACCCCCATAATGTGGTTATGAATCACACAACATGCTAACACTACTTCCACTTGGGTTTCAAAAGACCAAAATGGTTCTGCATCCAAGACTCGAAAACGTTTCTTCAATACTCCAAACCCTCGCTCAATGGTAGTTCTCAAGGATGAGTGATGAAGGCTGAACACTTAACATTCATTCTCAGGAGGACTATCACTAAACTCTTTCAAGTGATATCAAACACTTTGATAAGGTGACAAAATTCCATTTTAGTACCATTCTCAACATTACCAAGATAATATTTATCTACATATATTGAAAAATAAAACAAAATCACTACTATTCTTTAGTAAAACGAACAAAATTTATTAAAACTAATAAACCTAAAAGGTGGAGTAATCTTGTAATACCTGCGGGAATTGGAAATCACCTTGGCCTAGAGAATGCATCATTCAACACATGCAAATCATGTGCACTACCTTCCCATCCAGCCAATACATTAATGAACTTCAAGTCAAAACTAATGGCAGCTAACACATTTTAAGTGGTTCCATCTTTGTGACCACATAACCTTTCTTGTATTTTAGGTGGCAGAGATGCACGAACATGTGTATCATCTATTGCTCCAACACAATCCTAATTTTCAACAAATATAATGATTTAAAAAATTACACAAAATCTTCACAATTTACCAAAATACTCAAAGTCACAATATTTACCTTAAAATATAGGTAGAACCTTCTACTATCCCTTACCTCTAGGGGTGTATCTTCGCTAGGTAGTCTTATTAGAGCTCTATATAATTTCAAAGTCCCCCTAAGGATGACCCTGAAATATGTATGAACAGTCTCAGTTGATCTATGGAACTGACTATATGAAACCTCACATTATAACCAATCATGTGTAAGAAAATTAGCACTTGCTCCCTAACGGACATGTGAACAGTTGGTTGTATGTGCTCCCCCTCAATGAGAATGTCACATAATTGGTGGAAAGCTATAGGCTTCATCCTAATTTGACTTACACAATGTCTCTTACTTCCACACAGAATACTATTTATGTAATGCTTTCTTTTGGCTACGTGACTAACATAAGGTGCCCTACGTAGTTGTCTACGCCGCAATTTCCTTAACAATGCAACCTCCACAAAGAGGACAGATGCAATTGAGGCAAGAATTGTTGCTTTGGTTTTTCTCTTCATCTAAAAATAACAAAAACTATGGTCTAAGAGGTACATAAACAAGTATGCTATTTTAGATATTAAACGGTATATAAAATAGCACAAAGACAAAATAGCACAACACACCTTGTCAACCAACGCAACAACGTAATCTTTAACACAATCAGTATATACAACCATGCCTAATTTTTGTTAAACCATCCAAATTCACATAAATATTATAACAAGTCCAATTCAAGATCAATGCAAAAATACAAACAACGTAGCATGTGTCCACAGTATTCACAAGCTGCTATATACATTCACCAAAACATCCAAATCATATTGATAATTGGGTACCATCATTAATGCACATATATTTCTCTACGTATAATTTTAACACCAAACTACAATTATCAACATCCGAATAAATCAATAATTAAATAAATAAAAGGATAATTAATAAATAAATAAGTAAATATATATATGTAAAGACTAGCGTTTGAACCTCAGCCCACCAAGAACAATGGATGATAGCCCAACAAGTCCAAAATAATATATTTGTTAGAGAATGAGTTTTACAAGAAAACGTCTTAGCAAATTAAGTATGGGCCATAGCTAATAGGATTCATTACCAATAAGATTGAAAACACAAATTTAGAGAATTAATGCTCTTCGGTCAAGTCCGAGAATGAGATGTTCTTATATTAACTCAAGCTTATTTGAATAGAATATGTTCTTCTTTTTCTCTTCCTTCTTAGATCACCTCCCTCCTTTTCATGTTGATCCCTTCCTTATATAGTCGTTCATCCCAGCCTTCCACCTATTGATTTAACAGAAAATCCTTTGGATGCTTGTCCCATCAGGACCTCATAGAAGCTTTGTTAGTAGCTGTGAGCTGAGTTGCCACTATTTAGGTGTCATTTTTCCATAAATACGGCTAGTTCATTAGGTGCAATACATTTAATGTGGTGGTGACAGCCTTATTCCCAGATATTTCGTCTTTCATGATTGACTGAGTTTTTTTGCTATTTTCCCTGTAGCTCTCCCTAGGTGGCCTAAGTCTTCGGAAATTAAAGCTAACCCATCATTCTTTTCATTTGTCCTCGGCCCATTGACCCAAGCCTAAAAATCCCATTAACCATCTTCTGGCATGTTATCGTCCTCGGGCATGGCCCATAGCCCAACACACCTACTCGGACTTCCCACCCCCACAATAGCCCTTCAAAACTCCAAATCTTTCTTTTCCAATGAAAGTGAGATTTTGATTCCTTCCCCAAACCTTGCACACTTAAGGAACATTCCCACGTGGTAACGTCTTTTCACCTACTCTGCACACACTCTTAACGCTTCGGCATTCGGGACGCACCATTAATTGCTTTGCATGGCACTCTATCCCCCACATTCTATGACATGATGAAGATCTTACAGTAGGGATTTTTCATGGGATTTCAAGTGAGAACTTTTCCGCTCATCTCTTCTCCCTATATAAAGGGTGTAAGGGGTTCCTTTCCTCCATTTCCTAAATCTTAAATCTCTCAAAGAAGTGGTCCAAGGTGCTCCTTACATATTTCTCTATAAGTACCATTTAGTTCATATTCTAACTTTAGAATCCGTTCCTTCCTAGATGGGTAGGTTTGCTAGTTTGGTAGATACGCATGAGGGTAAAGAAGCCTTTAAAACTAGGTATAATATACCACCTGGGGTTAATATACAACAATGCCTTTTAGGGGAATGGCATGCTCTTAGGCCAGAAGGGGTTGTGGTAATCCCTATTATTGCCTTTATAGGAGGGGGGGGGGGGAATGCAAATCCCTATAGGGAGAGTAACTAGAGACTTTTTAATTGTCCATAGACTCTGCCCGACCCAATGCTCCCCAACTTTAGGTATTTCGTTTATTGAGTGATCTCTAACCACGCACCTTTTTTTGTCTTTAGAATCTATTTTGATTCTTAATTAGAATCTATTTATTGAGACAGCTGAAAGTGGTATTTCCTTGTTCCAGGATTCTTTATCGTTTCTTTGAATCATTGGATTTAGACATTACTTCGATGATTTTTAATTGTTTCAAAAAACATCAGCAACATACCCTTTTTGTGATTTCTTTTTATCAAAAAATCATACAAATGGTCGATTTGATTCCTGTGCAATACACTTTTAATCGAAAGAGTTTTACTAATTCCAAGAGGTTTTACTTATAAATTTGAAAATTGGATCCTTTCCATTTTTATATGGAACTTGTTTAGAACACTAGGTAGTGTTGATGCCTTGAACCAAAAAATGGGGGTAAACCTTTCCCACCATGACGTCAACTGGGTATATAATTGCCAATATCTTAAAGACACCGAGTATTACCTCAAAACTAGGGTTCCTTCAGTCAGACTAATTTCGTGCCTCCCCAAATCCAATAAGGGCTTGGACTAGGATTTCTTAATCGTCTCGGGTGAATGGCACGATGGCTTACACTGTTCGACGCAGGATGGTCAGCTAGGTGGGGTGTTTTAGGATTCAGGACCCCACTCTTCCCCCTCTCCAAAGCGAAAATCTCAATTTTGTAGTCCTTTTTCTTTCTAAATATTGAATGCCTTTTTCTACTCTTTGTCTAATTACCCTTTTATTTTTGGTTTCTGTAGATAAGCATTTTACAGCTCCCAACTTCAGTTTAGTTAACGAGGCAGATCTCAACAACATTCTTTGGTCTGAGATCTTCCTTCACACAGATAACCAACTGCATGTTACCCACGTTATCCTCGGGTACAAGCCTATTTCATCTAGCTTTTAATCACCTAAGAACGTCATCAAAGCTAAAGATCCTCAGCTGCACCAGATAAATGTTGCAGTGCCAAGATTCCTCACGGAACCTCCCCCCTAAAGGAACACATCAAGCTAAGCTTCCCGACCAGCGTGCCACTGAGGAAGAGGTGATCTCCTCGGACTCAACTCAAGAAGAAGAAGCTGTCAGGGTATTTGAAGTGGTAGATTCGAAACAGGAAGATTTTGAAGTTTTTGACCAACTAGACCCTGCAGAATCCCAAGCACCACTTCCAGGCCTCTACCCTCCGCTTAAGTCAGTAGTAACTAAGAGCCAGCTGACATTCCAGATTCTATGGTGCTTTGATGTAAGAAGAACACCAGTCTCTTCGAGCTACTAAAGTCACACGCAAGGGGGTCCACACCTGAGGTAGCCGTCCAACCTCGGCCCCTAACTCCCCTTCCTACCCATACTTCCCCTTTTGAACAACTAGAAAAGAAAAGGAAAAGGGAAAATAAGGGTAAAGAAGTATCTGAAGAGGGTGAAATTGCTCCCTCTAAAGACCTTGAGCCCCAGAGAGGGGCGAAAATTGCTAAAGGAGCTCAAAAAAAAAATGACAGAAGGGTTAGGTACGGAGATGGTTTTTGACTACCACCCTAGGGTTCCGATTTAGAACCCATTACTTGAGTTGGATGAAGCCCCACTCCCATTGGTCTCCTCCATTACAGACTTTCAAAAGGGGAAAGCAGACTACGTAGCCGACGCTCTGGAACAATCCCTACTCCTACCACAGGACATGGCCAATCTGAGGACCTTAAAAAAGCATGAGATCTTCTTAACCTTAAAGAGGGACCTGACCATGGTATGCACTTCAACCTATTTCTCATATTACATTTTTTTTACTTGGAAAGACCTCTCTCTCTCTCTCTTTTCTTTTTTAAATTTGACTTATTGGCCTTTCCTCACTTTGTTACTTTCTTCCAGGCAATCCAAACAACAAACATCGCTAAGGAATGGGTGGATCATACCCATGCTCAGCTGAAAGATGAGGAGGCACACCGAGTATCTGCTGTCAAGATTTTGGTCGTGGCCGAAAAGAAGATTAAAGACCTTGGCACAAAGTTAACCGAGGCAAATAGAGAGAGAAAAAGTGCTGAAGCCGCTCTAGCCGGCGCTAAGAAGTAGGCTAAGGATCAGCGTCAGCAACTTCGCAAAGCTGAGGAGCAACTAGCCATTTCTTAAGAGCAAATTGAAGCTCAGAAAAGAGAGCTAGAGAAGAAAGATGAGGCTCTTGCTCAGGCCGAGCAATCTGGTTATGACATTGGAGTGAAAGAGATAGAGGATGCTCTGAAGACCCAAGTACTAGGAGTTTGCCGAGGTTATTGCCTTCAGGTATGGACCGAGGCATTAAACCTGGCTAGAGTGGACACTTCCTCGGACTTGAGGAAGATAGAGAACATCTTCTAACCTCTAGCACTGTGAATAGCAGCCTAACCAACCTTCCAAACAACCACTGCTCCTAAAGTTCCTGTAGCAACTCAGCCTACTGATGCTGGCACCACCCAAGTCACCTCAGAACCAACTAAGACACCCACTAAGGAAAAAGAGGTTTCCAAGGAAAAGGAGGCTGAGCACTCCAATCCACCACCAACATCGATCCTCCTTCATCAACCAACATTTAGGACAACGCATCTTCTTAATTTTACTTATGTTTTTGTGTTTTTTTTTTTTTTTAATGTCTAAATCTTGTAGTCCACCCATGTACTCCATTCACCTTAGTGAAAAACTTTAATGAAAATTAATGAAAAGTTTGAAAAGTTTCAATTCATTCTAAGTGTGTATTGCTACGTACATATTATTATTATTTGTTTGTTTGTTTGTTTTTGTTTTTTTTTTTAAAGGATATGACCAATCAAAGCAAAACATGATCAGATTTATTGGAAATCCCAAGATCACAGAATTGAAACATTAACCTTATCCAAGTCCATAATTAGAGAGAAAGATTGAACTGTTCCCAACTTTAGGTTACTCAAGCCATAAGCCCGAAGAACCAAGTATGTCCGAGGTTCTATTAAACAAACAAAAAGTATTAATTTACCCAAGGTATGTGGTCCAAGGAAACAAGTATGACAGAGGTTCTATTTAACCTTTAATCAAATAAAGAGTATTAATTTACCCAAAGTATGTGATCGGAGGAACTAGGCATAACCGAGATTTTGTTTAAAACTTAGTTAAAATAAAGAGCATCAATTTACCCAAGGTATGTGGTCCGAGGAACCAAGCATAACCGAGGTTCTGTTTAATATTTTGTCAAATAAAGAGCAATAATTTACCCAAAGTATGTGGTCCGAGTAATCAGGCATGACTGAGGTTCTGTTTAATACTTAGTCAAATAAAGAGCATTAATTTACCCAAGGTATGTGGTCCAAGGAACCAAGCATGACCAAGGTTCTGATTAATACTTGAACACATATAAAACATTAATTTATCCAAGGTATGTGGTCAAAGGAAACAAACATGACCGAGATTTTGTTTAACACTTAGTCAAATAAGGAGAATACTGAACAATAATAATCAAAATAAAAGATAGCAAGATTGCCTTTCATTAATAGTAATACCTTCGAAGGTTATTTACATTCCACGGATGTGGTACAACATTTTCATTTAGATCTTCCAAAAAATAAGCACTGATACTAGCTACCAAGGTAATGCGATATGACCCTTCCTAGTTAGGTCCTAGTTTTCCCCATGATGGGTTCCTTGTAGTTCCTCCACTTTTCTCAGCACCAAGTCTCATAGTGTCAACGGTCTGAGCCTCACTCCCAGGTTGTACCTCTATTTAAGCTTTTGCTAATAATGTGTCAATTGGACCATGGCCATTTCCCTTCGTTCATCAACTAAATCCAAACTCTCTTAGAGTAACTGGTCGTTTTTGTCTAGGTCGAATAGACTTGTCCTCAGTGTCGAAAATCCTGTCTCCAAAGGGATTACTGCCTCGGAACCATAGGTCATCGAAAACGGAGTTTCCCCAGTTGATCGACGAGGAGTAGTTCAATATGTCCAAAGAACATGCAGGAGTTCATCAACCCACTTGCCCTTAGCTTTGTCTAACCTTTTTTTCGAACCATTAACTATGACTTTATTCACTACCTCTGCTTGACCGTTCCCTTGCGGATAGCCCGGGGTTGAGTACCTATTTTTGATGCCTAGCTCACCACAATACCTTCTGAAGGCCTTGCTATCAAACTGGAGTCCATTGTCCGAGATAAGAGTATGGGAAATCCCAAATCTGGTAACTATATTCTTCCATACAAACTTTTTTACATCAACATCCCTGATATTGGACGACGGCTCAGCCTCAACCCACTTTGTGAAGTAATCTGTCCCTACAGGGAGCTATCTTTGGTTTCCCACTACTTTTGAAAATGGTCCTACGATGTCCAAGCCTCACTGTGTAAATGGCCATGGACTAGAGAAAGGATTTAGCGTGCTCCATGGCTGATGGATGCTTGGGGCAAACCTCTGACATTGATCGCACTTCCTAACATATTCCTGAGCCTCTTTCTGCATATTTGACCACTAGTAACCTTGAGTTAGGGTTTTATGTGATAACGACCTTCCTCCTGTATGACTACCACAAATTCCTTCATGCAGCTCCTCTAGTAGTGGCTCCACTGCCTCAGGGTGAATACAAAGCACGTATGGCCCTGTGAAAGAGTGCTTATACAATTTTTGCTTTTCAGATAGCCAAAAACGTGGAGCTTTTCTTCATATTTTCTCAACCTCTCCCCTGTCTTGGGGCAACACTCCATCCTTCAAAAATGCAACTACGGGATCCATCCAACTTAGACCAACCCTTATCTGGTGTACCCCAACCTTCATCAATCCTGGCTCGGCAAGCTTTAATAAATCCTCAACGAGGATGACCCGAGGAAGGCCCTGCTCGAACGAAGTTGTTGAAGTTTCCAAAGAGTCTGCATGAGTATTCTTGCTCCTTGAGATCTGCTATATAGAAAAAGATTCAAAACCTGACTGTAGCTGTCGAGCTTTATTAACATATCCCTGCATCCTATAATCCCTAGCTTCTAACTCACCATTAATTTGTTCAACGATCAATCTTGAGTCTGAAAAAATCTCAACAACTTTACCTCTCAACTTCTTCACAATAGCTACACCAGTTAACAAAGCTTCATACTCAGCCTTATTATTAGTAGTTGAAAAACCCAACCTCAAGGATTTCTCAATAGTAATCCTTTCTGGGGATACTAGCAATAACCCAACTCCAGACCCCCTTTGGTTAGCCTCTCCATCAATGTAAAGCTTCCATGTTGAATGTCCGAGGAAAGCAACTGTTGTGACCTACACCCTTACTAATTCCTCCTCCTTGACAATAACCGCCCTTGGGTATTCAGTGAACTTTGCCACCAAGTCAGCAAGCACTTGTCCTTTGATAGTTGTATAAGGCATTTATTTTATGTCAAATGCTCCCAAGATTGTTCCCCACTTGGCAATTCTTCCCGTGTAATCAGATCTCTAGAGTAATGACTGCAGAGGGAGTCGAGTGAGGACCACGACGGTATATGCCTGGAAGTAATGAGGGAGCTTCCTCATAGTGTGTACTATGCCCAAGATGGCCTTCTCCAGTGGCAAGTAACGGGTCTCTGCCTCTTGTAGAGATTTACTCACATAATAGACCGGTTTCTGCACCTTAGCCTCCATCCTTATTAGAACTAAACTCATGGCGTGACACGTAACCACAATATAAGCAAAGAGGACTTCCTCCTTTTCTAGCCTAGACATAATAGGTGGTCAAGATAGGTATTCTTTCAATTCCTCAAAGGCAAGGTTACACTTTTTCATCCACTCGAATCCCTTCCACTTATGAAGGAGCTGAAAGAATGACTCACATCTAACTACCGATCGAGAGATAAACCTATTTAGAGCAGCAATCATTCCAGTCAACTTTTGTATTTCTTTAGGATTCCAAGGAGGTCGTAAGTCACTTATTGCCTTAATTTGATCAGGGTTAACCTCAATCCCCCGGTGCATGATCATATACCCCAAAAATTTACCGAAATTGACGCCAAAGGAACACTTTGAGGCATTGAGAAGTAATTTATGTTTCCTTAGTATTTCAAACACACCTCCTAGATCATTCAAATGCTCGGTTACTACTTTACTCTTCACAACCATGTCATCAATGTAAACTTCTATATTTTTTCTAAGTTGAGACTCAAACATTCTAGTCATCATCCTTTGGTAGGTAGACCCAGCATTCTTCAAACGAAACGGTATTACTCAGTAGTGATAATTTCCAATAAGAGTCAAGAAGGCAGTCTTTTCCTGGTCGACCAAAGCTAGTGGTATCTGATGGTATCCTTGAAAAGCATCCAAAAAGCTCATTCGAGGATGATCGACCGTAGCATCTACTAGCTGGTCAATCCGAGGAATTGGAAAAGAATCCTTGGGGCAAAACTTGTTTAAATCAGTAAAATCCACACATACGCAAGACTTGTTTAAATCAGTAAAATCCACACATACTCTCAACTTCCCTGACTTCTTTTTCACTACAACTGTATTGACCAGCCATTATGGATACAAAACCTCATTAATCGCCCCTACACGCTTAAGTTTATTTACTTCTTCCTTCACATCCTCGACATGCTCTTTGGAACAGCGCCGAGGTGGTTGTTTCTTAGGGACAACTGTTGGGTTCAAATTTAGATAGTGACAAATGAAGGCTGGATCCACCCCAGGAGCTTCATACGCACCCCAGGCAAAAACATTAACATTCTTCCTTAGGAAAGCCAATAACTCCTCTTTTTCCTATGAAGGCAATCGAATCCCAATTTGAAAATACTTCTCCGTATCAAAATCGATAGTAACCTTCTCCAACTTTTCACATATTATTCCCCCATCTACAATATCTGGGGATTCAATTACTTTTGCTAATTGCTACAAGTCCCTCTCTTGGGTAGCCGAAACTCCTCCCTCGGATTGACGTCTGATAGCAACAACCAAGCACTACCTTGCCATGGCCTGATTTCCAACCAACTCCTTGACCTGCCCCCCTGAAAGGTACTTCACCTTCAAATGCAAAGTTGAAGAAACAGCCACCATGGTATGGAGCCATGGTCTTGCTAAGATAGCAGTATAAGGTGAATAGGTGTCCACTACAATAAAATTCACTTCGACCACTTCAGATCCTGTCTGAATAGGCAAACTGATCAGGCCCTTCAGGATGATCGTTTTTCCATCAAATCCTACAAAAGGGAAATCGTAGCTAACTAAGTCCTTGGGTTTCAAAATAAGTTTGTTGTACAGATCGAGATACATGATCTCTACCCTACTACCTTGGTCGACCAGGAACCTTTTCACATCGTACCCTCCAATCCGAAAGGTTACTACTAAGGCATCATCGTGTGGTTGAAAAGTCCCAGCCTTGTCTTCATCGGAAAAGCTCAGCGTTGGTCGGACTTCCAATCTCTCACGTTTAGACTCTAGGACCCAGTCCTCAGTAACTAGTCTCACTATAGACATAACCCCAGAAGGGCATCCCCCAATCCGACTTGGGGTTGCAAGGATTACACTAATGGTTCCCAGGGACAGTTTCGAGGCAGACTCCCTCTGGTATGCCGACCTTGCCTGACTTCCCTGCCCAGAGGGCTAATGCAAGAACTGCCTTAGCTTCCCCACCTTTACCAATTGCTCCAAGTAATCACAGAAAGTTCTACAATCTTTGGTGGTGTGCCCACAATCCTATGATATTGACAGTAAAGACCCTGATTATGCTTCATGGGATCACCTCCCTTCTTGTTTGGCCACTTAAAGTATGACTCAACTTTTATCTTCTCAAGGATTTAATGAACAGGTTCCTTGAACACTATATTAACAACCTGCGCATTGGGGTGCCCAGCATGTCTAGCAAAATCCCTTCGGGGTCGATTCTTATTATATCTCTCTGACCTAAAATCTTTCTGGTCAGGAGGAGCAATTTTTTCCTTCCCTTTCCCCCGCTGCTAATCCTTCTCAACCTACTTGTGCTTGTCAATGCGATCCATAAGTTGCTTCACGTAGGTTTCATTGTCAAGGACTTTCTCAACTTATGCTCGGTAGGGAGGCCAACTTTAAATGTCCTTATGGCCACGTCTTCAAAATCTCCATCTATCGCATTAAACATTTCCCAATACCTATTCGAGTAAGTTTTCAAGGTCTCACCCTCTCTCATTACCATAGATCACAGGGAATCTAGGGGACAAGGAACCTTGCTACATGTAACAAATTGGGCCTCGAAAGCTCTAATGAGCTTTTCAAAAAGCTAATTGAGCCCTCATCCAGCCCATCAAACCACCTTATCGCGACAGGTCCCAAGCTAGAGGGGAACACCTTGCACATCAAAGCTTCATTCCTAGAATAAACAACTATCCTCTGATTGAAATGACTGGCATGCTTAATTGGGTCGGTCCTCCCATTGTAAATTGTAAAAATGGGTTGCGTAAACTAACGAGGAAGTTTAGCCTTGTAAATCCTGTGTGTAAACGATGATTTAGAGATCTATCGCAACGCCCTACTCATCACATCATTCCCTATACTCCTAGGGGTTGGGCTTTTATTCTTCTTCCTATGATATCGCTCCTCCCTATCCAACTGTGAATATAAAGAGAAGGATTCACTAAGGGGTGTTCTAGACCTTGTTCTGTAACTGTCATCTCCACTTGAATCAGTTCCTAAACTAAGAGGGGATGCTTCTCGCTGATTACGCCGTAACTTCTTGCGCAAATGGTCTATCTCCAACCTGAGATTCTGTGTTTCCTCCCCTTGCGAAACATGGCTTCCAGGTCTAGAGTGACTCCTGTTGGTATGACCTGTAGGTACGCTAGGAGTCCGGTTGACTTCACGGTCTCTCCTTCTTTCCAGATTAACAAGCTGGTCTTCACGTTGTGATCCTACAGATTCTTCTCTCTAAGGACTAGCGTTTGAACCTCAACCCACCAAGAACAATGGATGATAGCCCAACAAGCCCAAAATAATATATTTGTTATAGAATGAGTTTTACAAGAAAACATCTTAGCAAATTAAGTATGGGTCATAGCTAATAGGATTCATTACCAATAAGATTGAAAACACAAATTGAGAGAATTAATGCTCTTCGGTCAAGTCCAAGAATGAGATGTTCTTGTGAGTTTTTAGACCCCTTAAAACACAATTGGATTAACCTAGTTAATTAGCCAAGTTATTACTTAGTCCAAATTCCAAATCTAGGTTATCACAATTAAACAATCATATCATGCAAAGCAGCGGAAAGATAAATAACACAATGATATGATGACCCAGTAAACCAAACCGGTAAAAACCTGGGGAGGATTTAACTTAGCTATCCTCAAGGTAAACCTGAATCCACTATGAAAGAATCGAAGTTTTACAATAGGACTTAGAACACTAACATCCTATTGCTACCTTGAGTAGAAAACTTACTACCACGACTTTATGATAGCTCCGAGTCCACGGACTACTTCTTTTTTGGATTCTTCAGCAAGTACAAGCACACCCGCTTATGTTTCTTTAAACTTCTATGGCAGCAATTGAATGATCATCAAGTTCTTGAACAAATCTCCTTCTTGATAATCCTAAGCCTGTGTAAAGGAAAGCTCTTCACAGATCTCACAAGAGATTTACACAAATTGCAATATGAGCAACCTCTAAAACGTGGCTAGGGTTTGCCTTATATACCTAGGGTAAAAACATAAAACCCTAAACGTTTTAATGAACTAGGGCTAAGTTGGAATTCTGTAGAAAAACACATTCTGCTCAATTTTCAATTGATCAAGCCTAAGCTTCGATCGATCGAACCAGGCCGAAATGCACTATCAATTCTGCATCAACTTGAATCTAACTTTACATAAAAGACACAACTTTGAGCAAGTCTAAACAAGACTAAACAACCTGTTTTGATCATGATTTGCCAACAATACACATTAAAGTTCTAAATACATTAGTTCTTAAGTCTTTAGAACCTAACAGTTCTTATATTAACTCAAGCTTATCTAAATACAGTATGTTCTTCCTTTTCTCTTTCTTCTCAGATCACCTCCCTCCTTTTCATGGTGATCCCTTCCTTATATAGTCCTTCTACCCTTCATCCTAGCCTTCCACCTGTTGATTTAGCAAAAAATCCTTTGGATGCTTGTCCCATCAAGACCTCCTCGAAACTTTGTTAGTAGCTGTGAGCTGAGTTGCCACTGTCCAGGTGTCATTTCTCCATAAATGCGGCCAGTTCATTAGGTATAGTGCATTTAATGTGGTGGTGGCAGCCTTCTTCCTAGATATTTCATCTTTCATGATTGACTGAGTTTTTTTGCTACTTTCCCTGTAGCTCACCCGAGGTGGCCTAAGTCTTCGAAAATTAGAGCTGACCCATCATTCTCTTCCTTTGTCCTCGGCCCATTGACCTAGGCCCAACAATCCCATTAACCATCCTCGGGCATGGCCCATAGCCCAACACGCTTGCTCGAACTTCCTACCCCCACAATATAAATATATATTTAAATAAATATATATAATTATATGAATATATATATATATATATATATATATATCAGATCCGAGAAGACAAGGGAAGAGGAGGTGTGGAAAATAGGAGTTTTCGATGGGTTTAAGGGTGGATTTGGCTAAATGGTTTGAGGGGATGTGGATCGGGTATTGTAGAGGGTGGGTTTGAGAGTAAAGCTTCATCGGCTACGGTAGAGCCACAGATCAGAGATGTTGGAGGAGGGTAGGGCTTCGCCGGCGTGAGGGAGAGTTATGGCTTTATGGATCGGGTACATGCAGAGCTCGAGGTGAGGTTGACCGAGACAGAGAAGAAAAGTGAGAAAACTCACTAGCATGGAGGGGAAAATGGCGGCGCTGCTCGTCAGAGTGTAGGGTGGAGCTCAGACTAGTGTCGGCGAACAACTGAAGCTCTCTCTCTCTCTCTCTCTCATTGGTGCGTGGGGTGGAGCTTGGACTGGCGGTGGCTTCGCGTGAGGAGGGAGGGATGAGTTGAAGTGAGCTTTGAGTGGATAGTTAAATGGAGTATTCAAACCGTGTGAGAGGAGAGTGTGAGGAGTGAGGAAATATGGAAATGAATTAAAGGTAAAATAAGGGTTGAAATGATTTTACGGGTTGTGTAGCCAATTTTACAGTCAAATTGAATTCTATTTTTATTTTGACTGTATTTTCAAGTTGTGCCAAACACGGACCTGGGTGTAAATTGTTTTCGGATTTTAGTTTACTACTGAAACAAATGCAACCTGAAATTCATATTTTAAATGTGGACATTTATTTTCACCTTTTAAATGGTATTTGTAAATTAAGTTTAAGAAAATATTTTCTCTTAAAATAATAATATGCAAATATGTCTGCCACGTCACACATGTATATATAGATTGTGATTAAAACTTTTTTTTCCCCTTAATAAAAAATGGAAAATTTTTTTCCTCTTAATAAAAAATGGAAAACAAAAGAAAGTCTTTAATTAAAAAGACAAAAAAAAAAAAAAAAAAAAAATCTTAACATGGAGGATGGAATCATGGAACACAAAGGTATCCTGTAATGTAGTACTACATACAGTTATACAGAATCGGGACCTGTTTGTTTTCCTTCACCCGTGCACTCCCTTCACTTTCCTGTCGCTTTCCGGAATCTCAAAAACACCAAAATCAAACAAAATCTTAAATGCTCTTTGACCCCACGCTCTCTCTCTCTCTTCACATTTTTTGAATTGAATTCACAAATAACACAGTAGTAGCAGTATCACTTTTGCTTACTTTCCAATTCTTTTGCCGCTCTCATCTCTCTAACAAATAAAATAAGAAAAAAACAAGAAGTAGGTAAGAGACCATTTTTTTTAGTTCCTGTTGTTTTTTTCTTTCAAATAGCTCTGCAAATTCAAATGCTTTAAACTGGAGCTCCTTCCCATTTTCTCTCAAACCCAACAACTGGGTCATCTTTATCACCGCAATTATCTTCAACTTTCAGGTACTTCCATTTTTTTTCTTTAACATTTTGCCACTTCCTATAACATTTGTTTATTTTTCATTATACCCAGAAAATTTCTTGTTATAGTCTCAGCTTCTCTTATGTGGGTTTTCTCACTTTCTTGTCTTTTATCTTATGGTTTTACCTTTCTCAGCTATAAAATATTGTTACTGTTTCTGGGTTCTACTGCTTTCAGTTTCTTCACTAATTTCTGCTTCAAAAAGTGAATGCTTTCTTTCAGTTTTCTTGATGAGTGTTAAATCTTTCATCTTTGAGATTTTCCTTGACAAATTTCTTGTATTTACTGGTGGGGGTCCTAACTGCTAAGATTTATGCATTACATGTAGTGGCTACTACATTAGTTGGAATCTACTTGAACTTGTTGGTGCTGCAGCAATTCATATTGGTAACTCGAAAATAATTTCTAGTTAGCTTTGTTTGAGATTTATTTATTTTGCTAAAACTAAAAATTTTTTGCTAAAAGAACTATATATATAAAAGTTAATTGAAATAATACCGTGAGAATAATGAATAGTATCATAAATGCAATGGAGTCCATAAATAGTTACAAAAATAAACTGAATAGTAAAATAAGCCGGCAATAAATAAGCTATCAAAACGGACACTAAGTTGTTTTTGTTTCAATTATTTTGTACATTTTGTTCAAATTTGATGGTGTTAGTGGAACTTTCATTAGCTTATTATGTTTAGATTGGAATTGTATGGGCATTGGAAGTGTAAATGGAGGCACATACACCATTGTCAACTATTTTGAATAAAAATGTGGCCTTTTGCTTTAGGTTCAAATAAATGTCATTTTCTTAATAAAAATAAGTCCTTTTCTTACTTTAAGTGTTTTCAAAGAAAACTGACTTTACTGCTTTAATAGACCCAATTAATTCATTTTAAACTTTTCAGTAATGTCAATATAATTATTAGATTTCCATTAATTGTCAAAGAATTATCATTCTATTCATATACAGTTTTGTTAAGATTTAATATGAAGTAGGTCCTACGCACTCTTCATTAGCCACGGTGTGATAATGCTTGGCTTACTATAAGGAGTTTCTTCTGTATGGAATAGTTCTTGTCTATTTTAGAGGAGTTGTGATGTTTATAGTTCTGGAATTTGGACAGCGTGATGCACTTGAATTTTACCATAATTTCTTATCATAAAGATGTAACTCTTTATGCCTTTCCTTTCTTATGGTCCATATATGCCTTTGGAATTCAAGAATTTATTTGTCTGAGTTTTACACCTAATAACCAAGTGTTTCTCTTGCTATGCATACACCCAATAAAGATTGGTAATTCCCTCAGATATATGTAAACGCTACAGAGAGTAATGCAAATGGTCTTTGGACCAAATGGCTTCTCCTCCTTCCATGGAACAAGGGATGGAGGGTGAGGATAAAGTTTCATTTCAATCTCGGTATTTGAGTTTTGTTTGCTTGTGGAAAAATTAGTGGGTTTAAGTTAAGCAATTATTGCTTATTAACAAAAGAGGTTAATGGGTTGGTGGAAATAGGAAAAAATGAATCCCATGGAAGTCCATGGCACACATATTTTATGAAGAACTTGAAAATATACTAGGATTATGATAATTTTGTCCTTTCACAACAGTTGTAGTTCAATGGCATCCATCATAGTCTGGTGTGGATACAAGGTACAAGCCCCCAATTATATGCATGTATGGGAGGAAGAGCAAAAAGAAGACAGCCCAACTTGTGGCCTTATAGATGGAACTTATTAGTTATTGGGCTTGAGATTAAGCAAGCCCGAGCATTTAATAATTAGGGTTTTTTTTATGCATTTTATTGTTAGCTATTTAAGAATTTTTCTAATTATTGTAAGATAGCTTTTGAGAATTATTAAAAACGTGTGTTTCTTTTACATTAGTGCTGACTCCAGTTTTGCTTGGTGTTGACTCCAAGCAACCCTTAGGTGCTGACTCCTAGGGTTTATCCTTTGTTCTATTGTTGTTTAATTGCTCCATTGAAATAGTGTGTTTGTCCTACGTCAGTTTTGGTATCAGAGCAAACATTGATCTTTTGAATCATCACCGCAGGAAAGAACCAGAATATATCATCCAAAAAAAAAAAAAAATCATTGCCGTGGTTCTCATCCCATCAAACCACAATATCCACACAAAAGCCAACCACCATAAAGGAAACCAGATTCAGAAAACCCATAACCCACTCCACTAGAACAGTACCGCAAGAATTCGTTAATACCGATCTCACCCCGTCGTTCCAAAGCTGTTGCCCACAGCCATCACAAGCTGCCAGAAGGGCTAGCCACCACAACCACAACACCATCAGAAGCCTCAGCCTTGCACGCCGCTGGTTCTACTGCAACGCCAAACCTGCATCTATCCAATATCAAAGGTAATGCCTAACCCGGTCCTTTTCTTTTTAACTCAAGTACCCTTTAGTCTTTGAAAACCCTCATCCGACCCATTTGTTAATCAAGTTCCCCCCTCTTGTTTTTGACCCACCCAATTAGGAAGCCTTTTGGATTTTAATATTCCCTGACCCAGTCCAGTTAAACCTCACAAACCAACAAACCAACCCAAGTCAGATTTTACCCCAAGCCTTTAAGTGAGTGCTCACCCACTATACCCAAAAAAAAAAAAAAAAAAAAAAAAAAAAAAAAAAAAAAAAAAAAAAAAAAAAAAAAAAAAAAAAAGAAAAAAGAAAGAAAGAAAGAAAGAAAAAAGAGCACGAAATCCAAACCTGTCAACAAGCCCAATCCCAGCAACTATTTGGGAGAACAATCTTAGAAGCCCATTCCAACAATTTTTCCAGAGAAAATCATAGCAACTATTTGTTGAAGCACTATTTTAGAGAATCATGGTAATATTTGAAGCACCTTTTTTTGATGGTTGTAAAACTAATCCACGAGATTTTGTCAACTGGATGAATGGGATGGAGCAATTCTTTGAGCAAGCAAATTTTGCAGATAACAAAAAGGTTAGGTATGCAAAGTTGAAGTTAAGTGGTGGAGCACAAATGTTTTGGAAGAATCTTGAATATTTTTGCTATCTAAATTATGAACCTGCCATTAATGTGTGGGAAGATATGAAAAAAAAAGTTTTGTGATGAGTATTTGTCACCATACTTTTGAGCTAAGTATCTATCACAATCTCAGTGTGGTACTTTTCAAGTTAAAGCACATAGGATGAATTCTCATCCCATTTCATGTCCTGAACGCACTTTTGAACAATCTATCAAAGAATTATCTACCAAGGAATTAAAGGAATTATCTGTAAAGCTTATGAAAGATGTTCAAGACAGGATTGCTTAGATGAAGCAAAAGAAGACTCAAACCGATTCAATTGGGAAACCAAAGATATTTGATCACAATGAACTTATTGCTGCCTCAATAGAAGACAACATTGATGATGATATCTTGGTCGTGGAGAATCTTCCAGCAATACCAAATCCTAATGTTGACATAGACGTACATGTCCCGACAAGTGTTGCTTTAACATGCATGCAAGGAAATGAATCTATTGAATAGCAGCAAGGTGAAAAGATGGTGTCTAAAGAGAGTTTTATATTAGAGGGTGCACATGATGTGATATTGGAAGCTAATGAATCTGCTTTTGATCAGCCTTCCATGGTGCATGAAGACAAATAGTTTGCTAAAGTGGAGAAAGTGGATAACATAGTGCTTCCAATGGTTCAAGATAAAATTATGTTGATTCTACACATTGATTTTGTTATTCCAGAAGAGTTTAACATGGTGGAATTCAAGGGTTTTTTTTTTTTTTTTTTTTTTTTTCTCTATGCTCCCTAGGGTGATTCCAGGCTTGAAGCAAGTGTTATTTGTCAGCATCCTAATCCTTAATGCTTTAGAACTTGAGGTCGAGTTTTCTCCAACTAGAGGCGAATAATGCGGGAGACGCAAGAAGATTATTATTTAGTATTATTTATGTTTGCAAGTCAATTGTATTTTTATGTTTTAGGTCCTATTAGTTTATTGGGCTATTAGTATTTTAATTTAGAAGTAAGGTTATTTTTGTAATAAGGCAATTAGGGTTTCCTAATCAATTAGAACTAGGGTTTAACAATTTTTTATAAGTAACCTATTATACTCTTTGAGGAGATAGTTGATATTTTGATGAATGAAAAAATGGTCGTTTGGTCTTTCTTTGGTCTAATGCTGACTTCAGGTCTACCCTACGTGCTGACTCCTAGTGATTTCTCCATTTGGTGCTGACTCTTAGGTCATATCCATTTATTTTATTGTTGTTTTCAATTTTGTTCTGGTTGTCCTGCGTCACAGTCTGGCATGGAGAAGTCTGTAAGAGTAGCCTATGTTCTAAAGACCAAAACTCCACACAATTGTTCTTTGTATACCCATAGTCATACTTAAATTGATGGGAAACTAGGTGAAGTTTAGACCTGCTAGTTAAACCCCTGGGACATCAACTGTATAGTTATGCCGTGGTCTTCAAATCATGGGCCTTTAGGGGTCTGTTACATCCTCATGTATATGCCTTCTTGTGGCATGTGGTAATGTCACGTGACATGTAAAGTACAGTCTTAAGCAGGTCGGTAAGTGGTGTGGGGTTCAGGTGATACTTTTTGTAAATTTACCATACTCTCGGCTTGGTTTTATTTGTATTTCTATAGTAGATATGTGTTTAGCTAGCAAACATAATGTTAATTTTTTTTTAATCTATCATTGGAGAATGTAGCCATTATCTCACTATTCCTTCTTGTTATAATGTCTGTGTATGATCCTTCATATTTATATGTTTCTATGAATACTTGCTAGGACTGAAAGCACATTAAGACGGAGACCCCAAGTGGGGAGAGTGGGAACACATATAATGGAGCAATATGAAATTCTAGAGCAGATTGGGAAAGGTTCTTTTGGTTCTGCTCTTCTTGTGAGGCATAGACAAGAAAAAAAGAAGTGCGGACACTTACTGTTTATGTTTTAAAATTTGATTTGAGAGTTGAACTATGTTCAAGGTGAAAATGTTTGTTTTTAATTCAGGTATGTGTTGAAAAAGATCCGTCTTGCTCGCCAGACTGATAGGTCTCGCAGATCTGCGCACCAGGAGGTCAGTGTTTTCATTTTATTCTTCATTTTCTGAAAATGAAAACAGCTATTATCAAGGTCATTATCTCTTTCCATATAAGGTTTAATGGACTGACAGAATTTGTTTCTGAAAGGTGAAATTTAAGAGTCATTGTTCAATACTGAAAGATATTTTGTTGTCAATTGATTGTAAAACATAAATGGGAACCATCCATTAAGTCTTATTTGGTGCTTTTGGGCAAAATATTAAGTCTTATATTTGCTTGATGTTTGGATCCTGATATGGTTCTTCATAAGATATACTAACTACTAAAACACATAATGTTCCCTAATGGTTGGTATTTAAAAGAATGATGACTTTATTGTACCTCTATCTATGATTTTAGCTTGTAATATGCTTTCTTCTTTCTTAATTCTTCAGATGGAGCTTATTTCTAAAGTACGGAATCCATTTATTGTAGAGTACAAAGATTCCTGGGTGGAAAGGGTTAGCATCAATTTGTGCTTTAATTGTTTTACGTCTAATGAAGCCTTGTAAATTTTTTATTATGACCCCCCAAGCATTTTAAAGAACATATGTCCTCATTTATTACCAGTTCTACAATTGACATTTTTGTCTTTTCACTTCCAGGGTTGCTTTGTATGCATTGTCATAGGATATTGTGAAGGAGGAGACATGTAAGTTATAATTCTTGCTCAATTAGTTATTTGATATAATGTCACGCTACCTGCTTGGACAGGATTTGTTATTGGCATTTTTCTGACCTTTGCATAATTGCCATATGTTATACAGGGCAGAGGCTATCAAAAGGGCCAATGGTGTTCATTTTCCTGAAGAGGTTGTCACTATTGCTGCCGAGCTTCTACTTTCTCTTTTTTATTTATTATATATATATATATATATATATTTATATATGTTTGATAGTAGACCTAGTACAAATGTGTAGAGCTTGGGCAAAAGATGCCAGAACGAAATGCATCAAGGCGTTTGTATTATAGGCATAATTGATTACCAGGCTCATAACTGTATTGAGCTTTAAATGAAGGTTGATACATGACTTGAGTCTGGTTTTTTTATTATTTTTGAAATATGATTGACCAGCCAATGAGCTCTAGCTCAAATGGCGCTTTCTCTTCCTTCGATAATGAGATGGAGGGTAAGGTTGTGAGTTTAAGACCCACGGGGTGTGTAAGTTACGAATAAAAAGAAAAGAAAAAACAAGAAAGGTCTTTCTATGTTAGAAACTTGGGTGAATACTGTGGTACTCTATTATGTTTCATTCTTGAAATTTTGGTTAGTGCAGAAACTTTGCAAGTGGCTTGTTCAACTCCTCATGGCACTTGATTACTTGCATGCTAACCATATTCTTCACCGTGATGTCAAGGTTAGTGGCAAACTGACTGAGAAAATCTAGCTAGATTTTATATGTGAAAGCCAAAAGCTGATTTGCACTGATGGTGTTCCAAATTGCTTCAGTGCTCAAATATATTTCTAACAAAAGATCAAGACATACGTCTAGGTAAGTTGTTGATCCCTTTATTGTTGAACTTTGTAAATTTGTTTTTGTATCTGTTCAAATATGCCCTGTTTTATAGCTCTACGTTTTAATTAGTGTTACCAATTTAAAATACATATTGGTCACAGGTGATTTTGGCCTTGCTAAGATGTTAACTTCTGACGATCTTGCTTCCTCGGTAAGTCATTATCATTGAAGATATAGATACATCTTTTTTCCACCCTCTGCTTTGTATAGTTACCGTGAATTTTCTTCTCCATATGCAGGTTGTGGGAACCCCAAGCTACATGTGCCCTGAGCTTCTTGCTGATATACCATATGGTTCCAAATCAGACATATGGTCTTTAGGTGAATTAAATTTTAATCATTGTTGAACTTTAGCTGGAATTTTCTTTTCATGTGCATATATAATATGATGCATATTCCAGGATGCTGTATATATGAAATGACTGCTCACAGGCCTCCATTTAAAGCTTATGTAAGTTTCTCACTTGCAGTTACTTAAAGTATGGATTATTGTTATATTATCTCTTTTCCATACATAGTGACATTTTTAAGTAACAAGACATTTAATGTAATGATCAACCCGCCCCCTCCTTTTTTAGTTTTTCCTCAAATTAAGTCGGCTTCAGGAACCCTTTGATGATGACAGTAAATCAAGTTGTCTCTTTTCCATACATAGTGACATTGTTAAGTAACAAGGCATTTAATGTAATGATCACTTTGAACAACCCCCCCCCCCCCCCCCCAAACTTTTCCCCCCTCAAATTAAGTAGGCTTCAGGAGCCCTTTGATAATGATAGTAAATCAAGTTTTGGACCATATGGGACCTTATATAAGAGTTCGTTATGATTTGATTTGTGATAATTCTGTTTGGAAAGCATTTATTTTGAGCTTTGAGCAATTACTCATAATGCTGCAAAGTTGTTCACACCCATCGTTAGTAAAATTAGCTAGGAAACAGAAAGGAAAAACTGGTGGGAGAGTGGGGGATTGAAGAATAAAGAAGAAAGAAAGGAACCGTGTAAAACAGTGAGGTTGGCATGCCTTTCTGATTGTGTTGCAATGTAATTGACAATTTGATTTATTACTTAATTAGTAATGAATAATTCTAGTTTTGCATTGCAATTGAAGAAATGCCTACCTTAAAATGTGTCCTTTATGAAAATAAAATTGGGTGTAACGCAAACCAGAACAAAACTGAAACAACAATAAAATAAAGGGATATGACCTAGGAGTCAACACTTGGGCTTGGCTTGGAGTCAGCACCAAGCGGAAAAACCACTAGGAGTTAGCACCTAGGGTAGACCTGAAATCAGCACCAGGCCAAAAGAGACCAAACGACCATTTTTTCATTTATCAAAATATTAACTATCTCTTCGAGAAGTACAATAGGTTGCTTATAAAGGATTGTTAAACCCTAGTTCTAATTGGATAGAAAACCCTAATTGCCTTATTACAAAAATAACCTTACTTCCAAATTAAAATACTAATAGCCTAATAAACTAATTGGACCTAAAACATAAAAATACAATTGACTTGCAAACATAAATCATACTAAATAATAATTTTCTTACATCTCTCGCATCATTCTCTTCTAGTTGGAGAAAACTCCACCTCAAGTTCTAAAGCATTGAAGAATTAGGATGTTGACAAGTAACACTTGCAAGTCTGGAATCACCTTAGGGAGCACAGAGAAGAAAAACCTTGAATTCCACCATGTCAAACTCTTCTGGAATAACAAAATCAATGTGTGGAATCAACACAATCTTATCCTGAACCATTGGAAGCACTATGTTATTCATTTTCTCCACTTTAGCAAACTTTTAGTCTTCATGCACCATGGAAGGCTGATCAAAAGCAGATTCATTAGCTTCCAATATCACATCATGTGTACCCTCTAACATAATACTCTCTTTAGAAACCATCTCTTTACCTTGCTGCTCTTCAATAGATTCGTTTCCTTGCACGCATGTTAAAGCAACACTTGTTGAGGCATGTATGTGTCTTTGTCAACATTAGGCTTTGGTGTTACTTGAGGTTTCTTCACTACCAACATATCATCATCAATGTTGTCTTCTATGGGGGCAGCAATAATTTCATTGTGATCAATTATCTTTGGTTTCCCAATTGAATTAGTTTGAGTCTTCATTTGATTCATTTGAGCAATCATGTCTTGAACACCTTTCATGAGCTTTTTAGATAATTTCTTGAATTCCTTGGTAAATTGTTCAAAACTGAGGACATGAAATGGGATGAGGATTCATCCTATTTGTTTCAACTTGAAAAGTACCACAGTGAGATTGGAGTAGATACTTAGCTCGAAAGTATGGTGACAAATACTCGTCACAAAGCTTTTCTTTCATATCTTCCCACACACTAATGGCAGATTCATACTTTATATGGCGGAAATATTCAAGATCTTCCCAAAATAGTTGTGCTTCACCTCTTAACTTCAACTTTACATACCTAACCTTTATGTTATCCGCAAAATTTTCTTGCTCAAAGAATTGCTCCATCCCGTTCATCTAGTTGACAAAATCCCTTGGATTATTTTTATAACTATCAAAATAAGGTGTTTTTGATATTACCATGTTTCTCTAAAATAGTACTTCAACAAATAGTTGGAAGTTGGAACAAGAACCAGGGTTGCTGTGATGTTCTCTGGACAAATCGTTGGAATAGGCTTCTAAGACTATTCTCTCAAATAGTTGTTGGGACTAGATTGGTTGACAAGTTTGGATTTTGTAGGCTGGGTCTTGTATTTTTTTTAAAAGAAAACTAGTGTTGTAAAGTGCGGGCTTTGGGCTTGTTAACAAATGGGTCGGGATAGGGTTTGTTTCTAAAATGGGTTGGTTAGAATATATATATTTGGCAAAAGAAAGTGGATAAAACAGAAGGGACTGTACTGGGCTACCTTTGAGATTGGGTCGATGGGGTACTTGCGGCGGAACGGCAGTTAGCAAGTGAAGGTCATGGCGGCACAAGGCAGGGATGGAAGGTGCTCATGGTGGGTCGCTACAACTGGGGCTTGCGAGTGTGTATAGTGGTAGTTATGGTGGCAAGCAGGCATCGATGGAGGTGGATCGCCGTTGCGAGGGAGGGCAAAAATTGATGATCTGGGTTGGCGGCAACATGACTTCTTCTCTGTCTTCGTGGTTGCGAAGGGTTGGTGATTTGAGTGTGGCAGTGGGGTTGGGGTCTTGGAGTGGCTGGGTTGTTTATGTTAATGGTGGTGATATGGCTTGAGGAAGGAGAGATTGGTGATTCACGGTGGGTCTGCGAATTGTTAGGGATATTACACAAAGTAATAATGAAAGAACAATATTAACACAAAAGATAAATAAAAAATAGATAACTTGGAGGCACAATATCGTTTTCCTTAGACAATATTTGCCCCCACATTATTGTTGCTAAAGGGTTATCGCAAATTTGTCTCCAGTATACAACTAAGATGTTGGATTCTACAGATAGCAATTTTAGAGAATTACCATAGGATTTTTTGTGTTTCTCTCTAACTATTTATACCCATAGGGTTATTTTCAAAATATTTCATAAAACCGTTCATAAAACTTGATACATTTTCAAACATTCAGAATAGTCACCAGAAAATTCTACAGAAAATCCTGTCTTACAACTTTTCGATAGGTTGAAAGTTCCTTTCAATCGATCGAGTGCTCTTTCGATCGATCGAATAGGAATTGAATGCGATTGATTCATCCAGAGGCTCCAAGATTATATTCTTATCATTTCGATCGATCGAAACAAAGTTTTGACCAATCAAAAATGTTGAATTTCGAATTTTCATTTAGAAAATTCCAGAACTTGAATTTTTACTTTATGAAACAACATTCTCCAAACTCAAACATCATTATTAAAACTTATTCATGTATATACTTATATATACAACAATCCTGAGGTTGTAATAAATTAATAATGTATGTTTTACTTAATTGATATTCTATTGTGCATGATGGAAGGTATCTTTCAAATTAAATCTCACCTTTGTGTAATTGCTCAAGAAATCAACAGAATTAATGGTGGTTTGGTGCTTAAACCAAAACTCTTATGTGTTCAAATCAAAAACAACATACACATGCGAATCATCCACAACACATTTAGAAATCCACTGTTGTTAGCACTATTATGGTTTTGTGCTCTTTCTGGTTTAGTAAACATTTACAAGAGAAAACCTTTTACTCTTGCTAGAAGCGGCACCACTTCTATGTTCACAAAAATGAAGTTCTTTCTTATGTTCCTATTACATAGACATTTGTACTTTATGAACTTCATTAAAAATGTTAAAACTCATCTTCAATTACATTGTAACAGTCTGCACTAATCCATCCTGAATGAAGCACAAAATTAGTGCTCTTACTGACCACATATCAATAGCTTGTTGTTAGCCTTTAAACCTCTTTAAATTAAGTCAATTCGAGGTTGGGTTCTCATTATTGGTGATTCTCTTAATAGAATGGTTTTAGTCTCATTCCAATGGATGTTACTCCAACCATATCTCACGACATTGCTTTGGTAAAAGGGTCTGTCAAATTATTATTTGACCTTACATAGACAATTGAAATGGTACCAGTTTCAATTAATTGTCTTATGTAATCATGTCTTAAACCTATATGTCTAGACTTACCATTATACATTTTACTATATGTTCTGCCCAAAGTGGCTTCACTATCGCAATACACCGAAATGACTGTTATTGGTTGTGACCACAACTCAATGTCTAACAACATATTTCTTAGCCATTTTGTTTCCTTGCCCGCTGCTACCAAAACTATAAATTATAATTCCATGGTGGAGTGAGCAATACATGTTTGTTTCTTTGATGCTCAAGAGATGGCACCCCCACCAAGAGTGAATATCCAACCAAACATGAATTTGTAATCACTTACACTAGTAATCCAACTAGCATTCGAATAACCTTCCAACACAACTGGAAATTCGGAATAAAAGAGTCTCAAACTTATGGTTTTCTTTAAATAATCAAGAACTCTACCAATTGCTTTCCAGTGATCTACACTTGGATTACTTGTAAGTCTAGAAAGTTTGCCCATTGAAAATGATATGTCTGGTCTTGTATAATGCATAGCATACATTATGCTACCAATAGCACTAGCATACTTGAGCTGTGTTATTGCTCTTCCAATGTTTTCACCCAGTTTTATGCTCCGATTGAAAGGTGTATTTGCTTCCTCTATATTAAGATGTTCAAATCTTAGAAGCACTTCCTCAACATAATAAGATTGACACAGTGCAAAGTCCTGACTATGTCTTTTAATTTTGATTCCTAAAATAGTATCTACTTTATTTAAATCTTTCATTTGAAATATAGAAGAAAAGAAGAAAGATACTTTTTGGTTTCACGTACACCTTTCATATTTGTACCATATATGAGCATATTATCGACATGAAGACATACATTGACTCCATATTTCTTTTTGAATTTGGAATACATACATTTGTCAGAACTATTGTGCACAAAGTCATTTAACAATATTGCTAAGTCAAACTTCTCATGTCATTGTTTTGGAGCTTGTTTCAAGACATACAAGGACTTTGATTTGCAAACTTTCTTTTCATTTCTAGGAAGTACAAAACTCTCAGGTTTCTTCATGTAAACTTCTTCATCAAGATCACTATTTAAGAAAGCTGTTTTTACATCTATTTGATATAAAATTAATTTGTATATGGATGCAAGTGCTAACAACATACAAATAGACATGATCTTAGCTACCGGTGCATAGGTATCAAAATAATCTATTCCTTCCCTTTGTTTAAAGTCTTTTGCCACCAATCTTGCTTTAAAGGTTTGAATTAATTTATTAGTATTATATTTTCTTCTAAATACCTATTTATAATCAATTGGTTTTGAATCAATAGGTAAATTCACTAGGACCCAAGTATTATTGGATAATATTGAGTCCATCTCATCATTTACAATTTTTTTCCAAAAGGCTGAATCTCTAGAAGTTATAGCTCTTTCGATTGTTTTAGGATCATCCTCTGTGTTAAGCACTGGATATTTTATTTAGGACAATTAAGCTTGATAAGAAATGAAATCCGGACCAAAGTTTTTTTTATATTTTCTTCTAAATACCTATTTATAATCAATTGGTTTTGAATCAATAAGTAAATTCACTAGGACCCAAGTATTATTGGATAATATTGAGTCCATCTCATCATTTACAGTTTTTTTCCAAAAGGCTGAATCTCTAGAAGAATTTATCCTCTGTGTTAAATTAACATCTCTTGATTCCACCATTGTATTAGAGAGTAAGTTGAATAATCATATTAGAGCTTAAGTTGTTACCTTTAAGATCAACCATAGTTATTGGTCCTAATAAAACTCTAAATATTCCCACACTTTGGTATAATCAAGGTTTGGTTTCCTTCCATTCCATAACTCATATGGAGATAGTTTAATATTCTTGGAAGGTATTTTATTGTGTACGATTTGAATAAAATTTGATATGCATGTTAAAAACATAAGGAACATGAAATTTAACAGTTAGATTTTCAAAATTTACACCCAAAAAAGAAATATATGAGAAGTTTATAAAGTTTCTCTCCAAACTTCATCGATGAATGTAATGAAGTATCTTTTACCTTCTCTAGTTAATACACCATTCAATTCACATACATTAGAATGCACAAGTTCAAGCATAATAGAATTTCTATCGGACTTAGAAAAAGGTTTCTTTGTCATCTTTGCTTGAATACAAATTTTACATTTTTTTTCATCATTATGCTTATATGAAATCATACCATGTTTGACATAAACTTCAAATATTTGAAATTTAAATGTCCTAATCTAGCATGCCACAAATATGAAGAATCAATTATATAAGAACAACTAGAAACTTGTTTATTAATAATACTTAATTTGTACATGCCATCCGTAGCATATCCCTTTCTTACAAATATCCCATTCTTGGACAGATTAACTTATTCGATTCAAGTACAGCTTTTACACCACTCTTACATAACAAATTAGCAGATACAAGATTCTTCTTGATATCGGGTACATGAAAAATATTGTTCAAGATCATCTTGCCGGAACTCATCTTCACTTCAACGGTGCCCTTTTCAAGAACCTTTGCTTTATTGTGGTTGCCCATTAGCACTTCTTGTTTTATGGAAGACTCATCATAAGTCTTGAATTGTTCTTTGTTATTGCACACTTGCACTGTTGCACCCAAATCGAACCATCAATCAAAAAGATTTGCAATCACAACCATATGAATTACAGTGATCATATCAATATGTATGCCACTCACCATAGCAACAATGTCCTCAATGACATTTGTTTCATTGGCATTGCTTTCTTCATCCTTCTTTTTGTTCTTTAAGAGTTTACATTCGCAAATGTAATGACCTTTCTTTCTACAATGGAAACAAACCCGGTTCTTCTTGTCCTTGTTGGGATTCTTGGAGTTGTTCTTCTTGAAACCACTCCCACTTTTGTTCACTTTCAAGTGTTTATTAGTCTTACTTGAACTTCCACTTTGAACATTGTTCACATTTACTTTAGAATAGGTGTTAGTCCCATCTCTAATCCAACTTTCCTCTTCAATTTGAAGATGTTGTCTGAATTGTTCTAAAGTAAGATCTTCCGACATATACAGAAACTTCTTCTTAAAATTGTTTCAACTTGGTGGAAGTTTCGCAATGATTGCACCCATTTGAAATAATTCAGGAATATTGATTGACAAATCACGGAGTTTATTGTCCAAAATCTGTAACTCATGCACTTGATCCAAAACTGAGATATTATCAAGCATTTTATAATCAAAATACATTTGAATAATAAATTTATTCGTACCTACTTTCTCAGTTTTGTACTTTGCCTCCAAAGCATTCCAAATCTCCTTTAGTGACTTCATCGATGTGTAGAGATCATAGAGACGATCTGAAAGAGTATTGAGAATGTGCCATTTGCAAATCAGTTCGTCTTCCTCCCGTTTCTTTCTTTGTGCCTTTATCTCATCAGTGTCTTCAACACTTGCAGTGGGAAAAGACATCAAATTTGGGTCCAAGACAGAGAAAAGTTTCAGTGCAATAAGTAGGAATTTCATCTTGTCTTTACATTGAGAGAAATTGGTTCCATCAAAGCGATCTAATTTCACCAACTCATGATTCAACATCTTCAATGTTGAAAAATCACTTGTTTCTTCCATTGTAGGAAATATTGTCTAAGATTGTTGGGGATATTATACAAAGTAATAATGGAAGAACAAGGTTAACACAAAAGACAAATAGAAAATAGATAATTTGAAGGGACTATATTGTTTTCCTTCGACAATATTTGCCCCCACACTATTATTGCTTAAGGGTTATTGCAAATTTGTCCCCAGGATACAATCAAGATGTTCGGTTCTACAGATAGCAATTATTGAGAATTACCACAGGATTTCTTGTGTTTCTCTCTAACTTACTATTTTGTGGTTCGTGACTAGGACGATACGTCAAATAGATCGGTGTTTACTCTGATACCAAAACTAATGCAGGACAATCAAAACAAAACTGAAGCAACAATAAAATAAAAGGATATGACCTAGGAGTCAGCACCTATGCCTGACTTGAAGTCAGTACCAAGCGGGGAAACCACTAGGAGTCAACACTTAGCAAAGACGTGGAGTCAGCACCAGACCAAACGACCATTTTTTCACTCATCAAAATATCAACTATCTATCTCCTCAAGGAGTACAAGAGGTTGTTAATGTAGGATTACTAAACCCTAGTTCTAATTGGTTAAGAAACCCAAATTGTTTTATTACAAAAAAAAACCTTGCTTCCAAAATTAAGAGCTCGTTTGGTAATGTTGTTTTAGCAACATTGTTTAAGTATTGTGAAAATACGTATGGGTGAAAAAGTGTTGGGGAAATACGTGTTTTGTTGTTTAAACAACGAAAATTGTTGTTTAAACCACACAACCCACCCCCTAAAATACTAATAGTCTAATAAACTACTAGGACTTGAAACATAAAAATACAATTGACTTGCAAACATAAATAATACTAAATAATAATTTTCTTGGGTCTCCCGCGTCAAGGTGTTTACCAAGATTTCAAATTGTCAATAAGATACATCTCTTTGAGATCCTAATAAGGACTTTAAACCGTGGAAAGATAATTTTCTGTTAGATGTGATTAGAATCAACTGGAGTTGTTGTAGATTCTATTTTAGAGTATAATGAATGATTCCATTTCCCTGGCCATTTTTGTGTATAATTATAATGGTTTCTTGCCCTTACTATAACCATTATGTGTTTCTGTCTTCTTTCACCGGACAGGATATGCAAGCTCTGATTAACAAAATAAACAAATCTATTATTTCCCCCCTTCCAGCCATGTATTCTGGTGGATTGTGAGTCCTCTTCCTCTCCATCTGCATTACAAGCTTAAGTTCTGAAAAAAAAAATCCATCTACATTGTTTTCTGTTATGTAATGTCTTGACATTTTCAATCTCATTAGAAAATAACGATGTTGTTGCACTCTTTTACTTTTAAAAAAATAAGTATACAATAAATATTTAGGTTTTATATAAACAGCTGTTTAAAAAAAAAATTATTTGCACTCTTTTCCATACACTAATGGGCCTTGATCACCTCTGTGGTTTCCCTGACCCATTTCTTGATTTCATTGGTCAGTCGAGGGCTCATCAAAAGCATGCTGCGGAAAAATCCAGAACTCAGACCAAGTGTATGCTCTATTTTTTCTTTCTTTTAAGACTTTTTTCATTTATCAACACATTCATGTAGATATGGAAACAAAGAGACAGTTCAAGAATCTCATTATTTGAAACAAGAGATACACCTGTAGTGTATTTTCTTTCATCTGATCAGGCATTTGGATTTCACATTGAAAGTAATAGATGGTCACGGAAGTAATATTGCACATGTCTCTGGACTGTCAATACAGTTGCCTGAGTCACTTCCATTTGATAAATTAATAATTAAACCTATGGGTATGATGCTTGGGATTGTGTTAAAACAAATGAGATCGGTAATATTATATAAATTCTGGTAATTACTGTAGGTATGGAAACATTCTGCAGTTCTATAAACAAAATTAACCCAAGTTTTAAGACACTGGTAAAAGTAGGGCTCAAATTTTAAGTTTCCCAAATTAAGACCCATTCCCAAGTCCATGTTATGTCACGTTGGGCTTGGGTTCTTTGTTGTCGTTTGACTGCCACAGCTTTTTGATTGAAAATATGTTTTATTCAAATGTATATGCTCCAGCAATCTTTCTTCATACTTATTCACCAAAATATAATTTTGGTTTTGCCAGGCTGCAGAGTTGCTCACTCACCCACATCTTCAACCATACATCCTTAAAATTCATTTAAAACTGAATAGCCCTACACGGAATACATTCCCAGTTCAATGGTCTGATTCCAACTACATAAAGAGAACAAGATTTGTGGAGCCAGAAACAATTTCTATTCATTCTGTCAAAGAGAAGGGGAGGTCATTCAGCAATGACAGGACCTTGAATCCTAGTATATCTGGAACTGAACAAGACTCCCTATGTTCTTCTCAAAGAGCAGATGACTTTGCAGGCTTGAATCAAAAGTTCATAGAATTATCTGTTGGTTGTGGCCTGTACAAAGAATATGATATTGACGAGTCAATAACCACAAAGTTTTCTAGTGTTTCCCAAATCCCAAGATTGACACCGAGAACAGTTTTTGCTACACCAAGGAAACAGACACTGCCATCAAAGAAATCCCACATGGGTTCAAAACGTGACTCAGTAAGTATAGATGCATGAATATAGCTCTAGAATTCTTTCTTTTTCTTACTAGGGGTGGCTGATGGTTTCTTATTCAATGACTTCTAGTGCTTGATACAATTTCTTAAA